>NC_053449.1:62052911-62247118 GCF_007990345.1 Gossypium hirsutum | reverse complement strand
GAGGTTGATCTTTAAGATCCTCCGAGTTCTAACCCTAAAAACCCACCAAGTTATGAACTGTAGAGAAAAAAAAAAGGTGAAACTTTAAAAACTTGCAGCAAGCTAAAGTTGGTTTAACTCTCAATGAAGGAAGGTTGTTGTATTCTATTATCGTTTTCTTTCTTTTAAATTAACAGTATGTTTTTCTTTCAAACTTTTGTGTTGAAGATGACTGCAAGTTTGTAGTTTTGTTTTTTCGCCTTCAATATGAAAATTTTAATTTAATATTCATTTTCTCTGCTATCCATCAAATCATGGTTTATATGTACAGTACAATCCTTGACGTTTCCAGCTTATTTTGCATGGTTATGCCTGTTTAGACAAGTGAGGTGTTTCTACTTTATGAACTCACGGACATTCCAACACTCATAGAGTTAGAGATACAAACTCAGATTCCAAGATATATGATTAGTCGCTATACTATATATTCCTTTGCTGGAAAAAGGATCAAATTAGTTTTTTGAATGTTAGATGAAGAGAAAAACGGTCCATGTATTATATTTAGATTGTATTTGGTATCTTAACTTTTAAATTTTTATTCAATTGGTTCCTATCGTTTATTTGAACAAATTGATCCTCAATCTTTAATTAACTTGATACTATTTGACTTAAGTTTCATGTCGACAAAAAAATAATTTTTAAAAAAATTACCAAAAAAAAAAAATTCAAAATTATTTCATAAATTTTAGAATTATACTTTTTATTTTGATTTTTTATTTTAAATTTCTATAATATTTAAATTATTTTTTGACTTGAAATATACGATAAAATAATTGTCATGTCAAGAAATGGATCAAATTGAATAAAATATAAAGATTGATAATTAAATTTATTATTATACTTTATATAAAAATATCAAAATAAACCTTTAACGGAACAAATTAACTCGAAACCAAATCCATAACCAAATACAGAAACTGTTCGACAGACCCAAAAACATCAATATATTATAATGTTGAATTATTTGGTAGATAAGTCTCGTTATTCGTAATCGAGCTCTAAAGATTAATTTTGCTTTTTTTAAAAAAAAACTTCATTTAGTGTCTAATAATTGAAGTCTCTTAGAATATAAATATTGTGTGATATTATTAAATAAATCCTATCAAAATCAACACAATTTTTGGTTTGATGCCAAATAAGTAAGTATTTTAAATGTGTTTTGTACCATACATTACCACCCAAAATCATCATTTATTCTTCTTGTTTTTTTCAAGCATATATTAGACTAAGCTAATTAAGTGCATTAATGCTACTAAGAAAAAAGAAAATGTGGAAGCTCAAGGTTTCTCAAGGGACGATGAACATGGCTCAAATCCTTCAACCATCATATCGGCCGACAGTATTGGAGTTTGATCCTAATCTCGGCACGCCACAAGACCGAGGCTCGAGTCAAATTGGCTCGAAACCACTTCACCAGTAACCGGTTTTCGAACCAAGCAAAGCTCTGATCTTCTAATGAGGTTTCAGGTACCTTATATCGATTAATGCACATTAATTCTTCTTCTTCGTCGTCGTCGTCCGTTAATATGCATGTATAAGTTGTTTTTGTGGTAGTTTGCGAGGAGAATTCATCAATAGGCTATGAAACGAAAGTGCCTCTTGCTAAAGTCAACAACTCTTCTGGAACTGAAGAAACGGTGAAGATGGCATTACGAAGGGCTCTCGGATTCTATTCGACTTTACAATCGCATGATGGGTTCTGGCCGGCCGACTATGGCGGCCCCTTGTTCCTTCTACCAGATTGGTACCTTCATTTTCATTTACATTTATGGATGCTAGCTTTCTTTTTTTTTTGGTAAAAATATATGCTCCAAAGTCCTTATACTTTTTTTCATATATGAAAAGGACAGGACGTTGAGCATATTTTAACTTTTTCTCTTCATTTCTTTTAAACAACATTTGGTTAAAAAAAAGGGTAATTCTACAAAAACATCATCAAATAATTGATCTCTAATTTCAAAACGTTTTAATCGAATCCTCAAAATAATTAAGTAGAAAATATTAAATCAAACTATAAACTAAATGTATGGATAAATTATAACCTGTGTGTATTTACCCTTATCGATAATTTGGACCTAACATATTAAAGATACCATACATTAAAAATTAAACTCCAAATTATTTATGAATATCAATTTAATATATGTATACGTCTCTATATTTAAATACGATGGGCGTTTGATTGTTGGTACTAATTTGGATAAATTAAGATGGGTATTGCAATCATCATTTAGCTTCCTGCTTAACTTCATTGGAAAACGAGGTTCCATCAATCAACATTACGCTTTCAAATAACTTAAACGGTCCCCCCTCTCATTATGCCTTCATATATATATTTTATATGCATTGGTCCCTTTGAAATCTAAATTTATATATTAATATACGGTAAAATTTTATTTTGATCCCCTTATTTTGATGTAATTCTTCAATAAATGAAAGTTATAAGTCAGTATAATAATAAAGTTAGCATTTTTAAGTCTATAATTAAGATCTCAAAAAATATTAGCTGTGCTTAGACTTGTCCATCGTCAGTCCTGGGACCGGGCATTGACAAAAAATTAAGCCCTTTGATAGGCTCGACTCCAGCCTGGCTTAAAAAATGGTTAAAATTTTACTCAAGCCCGTCCGATAAAAATACTTAAAATTTCCAAAAAATATCAATACATCAAAATACTAAAAGTATTAAAAATAAATGGTTTGTCAACAAAATGAAAATAAATAAAAAGTTTTTATACTTAAATAGACTGAGATAAACGCAACTTAACAAGCAAAAGCTTGTAAAATAGTAGCAAATTAAACCAATAAAATAAGAGTTTACAATATCCAAACCAACAACAATAAAATAGTAGCAACATAATAGTTGAAATGAAAGTAAAGTAAATGAAAAAATTAAATAAAGAAAATAACAGATTTTTTTTTCGTTTTGCAAATTCGAGCCGAACCAGGCCCAACCCAAAAAAATATTACCCGAGGCCTGACCCATTTTCTAAATTACCTTATTTTTTCCAAACCCTCTACTTTTTAACGGCTTCGAGCGAGTAATCCGACTCATAAGTCTCTGGTGCATATAATCATGCAAAGTGTACTAAATAATAATCAATACTATAACTTAATATCACAAAAGGTTCAGAAATTTATTTTAAATATATAATGTGATTACGGTAGGTGATGGGTTGTTTGTAACGGAGCTTTAGACATAATCTGCCATCCCAGCATCGACAAGATACCGCTATCTACAATAGGTTTGTGATAAACATTATTGGATTTGTTTGTGAATTGTATATGAGGAAATGAAAGTTAATGGTGTGGGCAGAATGAGATGGAGGATGGGCATACACATAAAGGGACAGCACAATGTTGGACGCACTCTCATATGTCACCTTAGTGGAATGGTGTTGTTACAGCCCATTTGCCCGGGCTTAAGGCCCAACTACCCACCAAACAACCATTAACCCAACCCATTTCTACCAGCCCAAATAAACAAAAAATAGAGAAAGAAAGAAAACCTAATCTCCTGACTACTGCCGCCGTTCTCTGACCACCGACGCACGGCTCACCTGCTCACCAACTCCTCTGACTCCCTGCAAGATGAAACCAAACACGCAAAGCAGAGACAAAAATAGATAAAGAACTCATGTAAAATGACTATAAAAGCCAAGCAAATCGGTTGTAAGGGGGCTTTTAGTTTTCTTTTTTCTCTTCCGTTCTTAACAAAGAACAGTTTAAGTAGATAGAAAATATAAAAACTAAATTTCAAGGTGACTTTCTTCTTGTTTTGTTTCGGATTCTTTTTATTTCTTTCATTTTTTTCATCATATATATATAATAGTTTATATTTACGAAAATAAAAAAAAAGTGAAATTTTTACCTTTTCGAATTTTCCGCCACTGCACGCGGTGCCGGAGCACGGCGGCCGACGGCGATCCTCACCCGGAATCTGGGCAATGCCAGCGGAAGCTAGAGAGAAACAAATTTTTTAACCCCTTTTTTAAAAACAAAACTGCTGAAATGAAAAAAATAAATTTTTGGCTTTATACTGTTAGCGAAACGACGTCGTTTCATCTGGATGCTTAGCGCCAAAACGGGCCGTTTAGCCCCATTACCGCGCATTGACCCGACCCGCAACCCAGGGTCGCGTGTTTTTGTGCGGGTGGGTTATTGCGGTCCAGGTCCTTCGCATTTCAGTTTATTTCGATTTGGCCCTGTTGCTTATTTTTAACCTTTTTTGAGATTTACCCATAGAATTTTGCTTTGTTTTCGATCAGGTCCTTTCCCATCAGCGCATTGAAAGCGGACATGTGTCCGAATTTGTCCTTTTTTCCATTTGGGTGCTCCTCTTTTATTTTACTTTCGATTTTGACCCCGAATCTTCGTCCTATTTCAATCAGTCCCTTTTGTATATGTTGCTATTAATTAATTTTAATAATAATATTATCAGTATTTTTACTACTATTATTATGTTTAATACTGTTATTATGTATTTTTACTACTATTATTATTATCTTATTATCTATTAATATGTTGTTCATTTATTAATGCATGATTATTTATTGTATTTCTTATTTCTTATTATCACCATGTATTTATATATACTTTTGACCCCAAGCTTCACTATGTATACATGTACATACAAACATGTTTGTCTTTCTATGTTTTATATTTATATATATAGATATATATATATATACATACGTGTAGTACCATCCATACATTTTTTTTGTATAATTTCGAAATACATATATACATACATTTTAATATACCTTCATGTGAATATTTTATATTTCATATGTTTTACCTACTTAGTAGCTTCAAAATACATTTATATACATACTCGTATATTTCATACATATCTATATTTATTCACACATTTATTTTCATAAAAACGTATACCTATTCCTTATTTCTTAAAATCCTTTTTCTATGTTTTATAGTTCGTATATACGTATTTTTTATATTCTAATACATATGCATATATATATATATATCTATGTACGTTTTGTAAAATATATACATACACATTCATACATATCTTTTAATCTATATATATACATGTATATATTTTACATTTTGATTTGTTATTCACATGCTCATTATTGTTTAAAAGAATGTTTCATTTATTCATTCATTATTTGATATATGTACTTGATTTGTTTCTTATGTTTATTTATTTCATTTTTGGTGATGGCTTATACATACCTTATTGAATTCATTATTATTTGTTATGTGCATTAACCTCGTGTTTCATTTTACCCGATATATCAAAATCCGTTTCAAATAAATCACATGTTTAGATTCAAGAAGGTCATACCCTAACGTATTGGGTTCCGATTTTCTTCGTTGAATTTAAATAATCGAGATTACTCTTTTAAAATTGATAAAAAGCTCGTTATCAAGAATTCAATATGTTGTATCCTAACGCATTGGATGTGACACGTTGTTTTCTCGAGACGAGGATTTTTCAAAATAAACGTAATATTTAATGTTTAATATTTTGAAAAATTGTGCCCTAACGTATTGGGTTGCGATTTTTTCGTTGATTTAAACAATTGAATATTCTTTAAGCTTTATTACACGATTTTTTCCTCAAACTCAAGTTTAAACAATATCGGGAATTAAAAAAGGATCGTGTCCTAACTTACTGGTTGTGATCCCTTTCTAAATCCAAGATAATTAAATATCTTTTAAATAAGCATTTTTCATTCGCATATCGGGAATTTGAGATATTGTGTCCTAACTTACTGGATATGGTTCTCTTTCTCGAATAACGTGAAATACCCCTTTTTCTCGAAAATTTTAACGTTTTAATACAAGGATCGTATTTTAAAATTCTTCAAAGTTTTCAATCTTCGACATTAAACATTAACTAATCAACTAGGTACCAATTCTGGGCGTTACAGGGTGCTAACCCTTCCTCGTACGTAACCGACTCCCGAACCCGTTTCCTAAATTTCGTAGACAAAACCGTTGTTTAATAAGATCAAATTATTTATTAAAAACAACCTTTCAAGGTGACCAATCACACCCAAAAAGGATTGGTGGCGACTCCCGTTTCATTTTTCAAAACCCAACTGACCCCGTTTTCATCCAAAAAATGGTTCAACAGCTTGGCGACTCCATGGGACAAAACACGAGAGTCAAGCCATGAGTTGATTACTTTTTGTCTTTTTGTCACAAATCAAAACTTAGTTTAAATATACGATCCTTTCATTGTATTTTTATCTTTATTATGATTTTCGTCATTATGATTCATAATTGCTGTGTTTAAGTTCAGATTTATTTTTGCACATTGCATTGCATGACCGTTGGTCATACCCTTTTAAGTGGGAGTGAGAGCTACGCCTTCGTGAGGTTTTCACCTCCGCATGGGATAGTGAATCGCTTTCGGGATACATCCGTACCTATGTCTTCGTGAGATTTTCATCTCCGCATGGCCATAGGGAAATGTATTCCCCTGAACTGAACTCAGTCCGTATGAGCCTATGATGGGTGAGGATCGAGGAATCTGCTGGTTCGGGTACCCTTACTTTAGAACCAACCCTCATATAGTAGACTTAGGAACTTAACCTAGGTAGAGCCACTCCAAACCCCTAGTATCTACCCGATTAGGTACTTTTTGTTTTCTGTGCTTGCTTATGTTTTGTACTAACCCTTCTTGTTGTGTTTTGATTATGATTGCATTACATTGCATTTGCATCTTAGGAAAGAGATATGGACTCAAATCCAATTACTAAATTAGAAAGCTTGTCATGGAATACGAATTCCTTGATAAAGTGGAAAACAATACGACTTCCCAAACATATTCTGAGAAACACAAGAATGGCGATGGAAGAGTTCGTGACCTTGCTTGTGGCCTGGGATTCGAGACGATTGTCCAAAAGCCTTCAACAAGCTGACGAGCCTTATGAAGATGGGCAGATGATGGATCACGACCAAGATCAAGAAAATGAGCTAGCAATGGCATATATTGGTGAGATTACTTCAAACATGCGGATGAAGAAAAAATCGATGTTGTTTCTTGGAATATGAGGGTGAGGTCGTACATGTATCCGTTTATGTAAGGGAATTTGCTTTCTAGAAAAGTCTCCTAAATGTAATTGAATCAGAATCAACGTCTCTTTAGGCATTCATTTCATGCATTTGCATTACATCGCATCATATGCATTAGACTTTCACGAAGTGACCCTAATTATGTAAAATTATTTCAGCTAATCTGGAAAACCAATCAACCAAACATCCTTACGGTACTCGTCGCAAAGCCAAAGAAATGGATCAAAGATTAGAGAAACTGGAGCAAACGCAAAAAGAGATGCAAGACCAGTTACAGGTGCAAATGAAAGAACATATGGAAAAGATCCAGAAAGACATGGCACAAAAGATGAAGGAGTCTCAGGATGAACTAATGACTAAATTGACGCAATTAATAACCAAGGGAGTGGATAAAAGGAAAAATCCTGTGATTTGCGATGAAGAAGGAAACAATGATGAGCCACTTTTTTCTCCAGGATACGCGCCTCCGCAAGCGCAAATTCAGATTGAACCACATCCACGAAGATCTTCTGTCTCGATTAGACCTCAGCACTTTCAAGGTGACGCTTCAATACCGAAGAACCTTCAGGTCAGATCTGGTTCTAATCCTGACGATAATCTGGTTGTCCCGGACTTCGATGAAGTAGCGGAGAAAGACAAGATGAAGGAGGAGTTACCAAAGCAGTTTGAGGAGAAATGGAAATGGATTGAAGAGAAGTTTAGGGCGATAGAAAGTATCGACGGCATTCTTGGAATAGATGCGAAAGATCTGAGTTTAGTTCCGGATTTGATACTTCCTTACAAATTCAAGATGCCGGAATTCGAGAAATATAATGGGACCAGCTGCCCAGAAGCTCATATTACTATGTTCTGTAGGCGTATGGCCGGATACGTCAACAACGACCAACTGCTCATACACTGCTTTCAAGATAGCCTCACAGGGGCAGCGTCTAAGTGGTACAATCAATTGACGCGTATCCAGATTAGCTCTTGGAAGGATTTAGCACAAGCCTTTATGAAACAATACAGTCATGTAGCTGATATGGTCCTTGACAGAATTACCCTTCAAAATATGGAGAAAAAGCCTAATGAAAGTTTTAGGCAATACGCACAAAGGTGGAGGGAGGTCACTATTCAAGTTCAGCCGCCACTCCTTGAGAAAGAAATGACGATGCTCTTCATCAATACATTGAAGGCCCCGTTCATCACCCACATGTTAGGAAGTGCTTCGAAGAGTTTTTCAGACATAGTCATGAGTGGTGAAATGATTGAAAATGCCGTGAGAAGTGGAAAGATTGATGCTGGAGAAATAATAGGAGGTCAGACTTAAAGAAGAAGGAAAATGAGGTGAGCAATGTGAACACCTACAACAAATCGATTACACAGCCAAGAAAGGTGATTACTAGTCAGCAAGGTTCATCTAGACAAGAATCGTATGTGAAGCAAGGCACTGAGAACCTTCAATTCACGCCAATTCCGATGTCATATAAGGAGTTGTATCAAAGCTTATTCAACGCACGTATTGTCGCCCCTCTCTACACGAAACCTCCACAGCCACCGTACCCCAAATGGCACGATGCGAATGCACATTGCGAATATCATGCGGGAAATACGGGGCATTCCATAGAGAACTGCATAGCCTTCAAGAAACTGGTTGAAAAGCTCATCAACATGGGTGTAGTCAAGTTTGGTGATTCATCTAATGCAGAAAATTCGCCACCCAACCATGATTAACAATGGGGTGAACGCAATATATGAGAAAGTGTTGGGAAGTTTTCACATCAATACCATATATGAAGGCATAATTGAAAAGGGATCTTGTTAGATGTCCGCCTTTATAAACCTGGAGTGCTCCAAGCAATGAGCTTGTAGAAGAAATCTCTGTAGTTTTTAGAGCTTATTTAGAGTAATGTTCAGAACATTTTTGCTGTTTTTAGCCTGAAGCGATAGAAATTCCTTTGTGAAATAGGCTAATGTCGAACGTCATTATTCTAATAAAATACATCTTTGCGTTCCTTTTTGAGCCAATATTCTTTCATTCTTTTTGATTATTTCAGTCTGTTGGATTTTCTTCCACAACATTCATTCATAATCATATCGTAAATAATCATTCATAAATTTATACATTCTTTTGTATATTCCTCGGTGCTTATTATGGGTCCTCAGATATCAATAACATGAATGAAACTGCTACAAACTCAGATTTTCCACTTGAGCGAGATATGTGTTTAGAGGGATCTCACGACTTTGAAGATGACACAGATCGTAGCTTATCTCCAAACTTGATGAGGATGGTAGAACAAAAGGATAAACAGATCCTACCTCTCAGTGAATCATTAGAAATTGTGAGCTTGATGAAGACTAGAATTGACCTGCATACAGAGACGAAAAATTCAAAGATGTCTTTGTATGATCATGCCAGGGTATCCCTCGATTCTTATAATAAAACCTGCACAACAGCACGATGTCAGGAATTTACAGTGCGAACGATGCAATTCTTTGCCGGGGCAATACCGTTCTCGTCAATTCAGCATAGCTTTGCCCATTTGAAGTCGAGTTTCTATTCCTTCAAGATGTTGCTGGATTTTATCCCGATGGAAGAAGAAGATCAAAAGTTTCCAGTTGTAGTTTTGCCCTAAAAGGCTCTATAAAGGAAATTCGATATCAGAGAAGATCCTTTGAAGGGGATAACAAGGACTTGCCTAATCCCAAGAGTTTAGATCCGATTCAAAAAACAAGAAAAAAAAACAAAATCAAAATCAAAATAAAAAATAAAAAAGAAAAAGAGAAATCAATCAAAGTCAAAATAGAAATAAGAAAAGTAAAGAAAAGAAAAGAAGAGGCCAAGGCGAAAACCAAAAGGGGCGCTTTGTGACCAAAAGTGGTTTTGAGTTGAAAACCCAAAAAGGGTGACTCAAATTTTGAGCAAAATGGGGCATGGACATCACCATTATCGAAGACTTCTAATGGGCATTGCCTCACTATTGAGATCATTAATTACTTCATCAAATGGATAAAGGCTACAGCATGCGTCAATGTCATCATATGCCAATATAGAAATCCAGAGACGATGGTATGGGAAAATGTATTGAACTGGAATGACAACATGATAGTTGAGGGCTGTAATCGGTTCAAAATCAGACATCACAGTTTGTCACTGTATTGTAAGACAATGAAGTTCAAAAAAAAAAAAAGATGAATAATGAAAATGGAAAATGAAAAGAGTAAAAATGGAGAGGCTAAGGGGAAAACCCGCAAAGGGCGCCTTAGGCCAAAGGGGATCTGAGCTGAAAACCCGAAAAGGGCGGCTCAAATACTGATCAAAATGGGGCATGAGGTGATATAAGCTGCTAAAGTTTTGTTCATATTGAGGCATGTGTTGATCTTGCCATGCCTGAATCAACAGGAAAGGATAGGCGACATCTTGGGGGCATCGACAGAGCATTGTAGATCTCCTAAACACATGTCCAACTCAAAAGGGTCTTCAGAAAGTTTGTATAGAGAAGTTCAAGCTGTGATATCTGGGGCACCCAATTCTCATGTTATTTGTTGTTCTTGGAATACTTTTTCTTTCTTTCCAAGATATACATTCCCAATTAATTCTTTTGTTGTCCTTCTTCACTATTTTCGATAATTTGTTCTTTCGAGCTATGCTCAGAACCAACTTTATTCTTATCCATTGTTATGACCTTTTTGCAAGCATTGGAATAATGATTAATGGACTAATAAAACTTTCACAAAGGAAGTTTTGCATATTACTCTGAAAAGTTTCTAAATAATACAGGAACCTGAAACAGGACTATTGTTTAGAACATGCCAAATTGGAAGGTTGGAAATTTGAGAAGGAAGAGTCTAAGTTTGGACTTTCTCTTTGGATTTTGTTGACAAATGCAGTGATTGAACAAAATGACAAGATGTCGTGTCAATGAAAAAGCTTAAATAAACAAGCAAGCAATGATTGTTAGGCAATAGGAAGAGGTTACCTCAGAGAAGAGAGCCTTCATTTGTGCATGAGTCTTTGAAACGACACCCTGGAAATGGTGTAAGGGGGACCAGAAAGATTAAGATCCTATATCCTTGAATTGTGATAAAAGAGGATTGAGGAAAAACCATATTTCTACCCTTGGATTGTAGAGGGAGAATGATCGTACAAATTTTGTGCCCTAGTGGATTAAACTTTAAGGTTTACCGTGAGGGCAATCGGATTAAGTGATTCTTTGGATATGCTAGCCGAGCAAGAAGGTGGTATAGCACGTCAGTAATAAAGCCTTAATATGCTTTTGTGTGATGATAACCTAAGCGTTAAGGAATCATTTTCATGACATTTTGCATGTCATTCATACACATCTAGTTAGGAGCATTTGATTCGTTCTGATCATGTCATCCTAATCTCTAAGCATAATTAGGTTCATAAAATAGAACATACAGGTCATGTTCCCTAGAGAACAAATCAGTGAACATCGAAAACAAGCCTTGCCTTCATTGGTTGCAGTGGAGCTGGTTAAAGAAGCAGATCTTGCCCTCCTGCATTAATAGCGAAGCAGATCGAGAATAAAACCTTGCCTCCATTGGTTGCAATGGAGCTGTTTAAAGATAGCAGATCCTGCATTCCTACATTAACAGCGAAGCAGATCGAAGACACAAACCTTGCCTCTCTCGGGTGTAGCAGAGCTGGTTGAAAACAGCAGATCTTGCCTTCCTGCATTAACAACGAAGCAGATCGAAGACACAAACCTTGCCTCTCTCGGTTGTGGTGGAGCTGGTTGAAGACAACAGATCTTGCCTTCCTGTATTGACAGCGAAGCAGGTCGAAGACACAAACCTTGCCTCTCTCGGTTGTAGTGGAGTTAGTTGAAGATAGTGGATCTTGCCTTCCTGTACTGACGGTGAAGCAGATCGAAGAAACCAGATCTCATCTCCCTAAGCAGTAGTGGAACAGATCGCATCAAGTCTTATCTCCCTAAGCAGCAGTGGAGCAGACGAAAGAATAAATCCTATCTCCCTGAAGTTACAGTGGAGCGGATTAAAAACCACAAATCTCATCGCCATAGAGTTGCAACAGAGTAGATTGAAGCCGTATCTCTCTGAACTGCAACGAAATGGATTGAAGCTGCAAGTCAGAACACTCTGAAGTGCAGTGGAGTGGATCGAAGCAACAAGACAAAGTGGACTGGAGTGAAGCTACTTGAAGAAAAGCGTCAAGAGGAGTCCAGACTCGGCGAGACCGGGCAAAATTGGGCTTTCTTAGTCTTTGCTCTGTTCTCGTTACACGACAACGAGCAAAGAGGGGCAGCTGTTACAGCCCATTTTGCCCGGGCTTAAGGCCCAACTACCCACCAAACAACCCATTAACCCAAACCCATTTCTACCAGCCCAAATAAACAAAAAATAGAGAAAGAAAGAAAACCTAATCGGTCCTGACTACTGCCGCCGTTCCTCTGACCACCGACGCACGGCCTCACCTGCTCCACCAACTCCTCTGACTCCCTGCAAGATGAAACCAAACACGCAAAGCAGAGACAAAAATAGATAAAGAACTCATGTAAAATGACTATAAAAAGCCAAGCAAAATCGGTTGTAAGGGGGGCTTTTAGTTTTCTTTTTTTCTCTTCCGATTCTTGTAACAAAGAACAGTTTAAGTAGATAGAAAATATAAAAACTAAATTTCAAGGTGACTTTCTTCTTGTTTTGTTTCGGATTCTTTTTATTTCTTTCATTTTTTTCAATCATATATATATATAATAGTTTATATTTACGAAAATAAAAAAAAAGTGAAATTTTTTACCTTTTCGAATTTTCCGGCCACTGCACGCGGTGGCCGGAGCACGGCGGCCGACGGCGATCCTCACGCCGGAATCTGGGCAATGCCCAGCGGAAGCTAGAGAGAAAACAAATTTTTTAACCCCTTTTTTTAAAAACAAAACTGCTGAAATGAAAAAAATAAAATTTTTGGGCTTTTATACTGTTAGCGAAACGACGTCGTTTCATCTGGATGCTTTAGCGCCAAAACGGCGCCGTTTAGCCCCATTACCCGCGCATTGACCCGACCCGCAACCCAGGGTCCGCGTGTTTTTGTGCGGGTGGGTTATTTGCGGTCCAGGTCCTTCCGCATTTTCAGTTTATTTCGATTTGGCCCTGTTGCTTATTTTTAACCTTTTTTGAGATTTACCCATAGAATTTTGCTTTGTTTTCGATCAGGTCCTTTCCCATCAGCGCATTGAAAGCGGACATGTGTCCGAATTTGTCCTTTTTTCCATTTGGTGCTCCTCTTTTATTTTACTTTCGATTTTGACCCCGAATCTTCGTCCTATTTTCAAATCAGTCCCCTTTTGTATATTGTTGCTATTAATTAATTTTAATAATAATATTATCAGTATTTTTACTACTATTATTATGTTTAATACTGTTATTTATGTATTTTTACTACTATTATTATTATTCTTATTTATCTATTTAATATTGTTGTTCATTTATTAATGCATGATTATTTATTGTATTTCTTATTTCTTATTATCACCATGTATTTATATATACTTTTGACCCCAAGCTTCACTATGTATACATGTACATACAAACATGTTTGTCTTTCTATGTTTTATATTTATATATATAGATATATATATATACATACGTGTAGTACCATCCATACATTTTTTTTGTATAATTTCGAAATACATATATACATACATTTTAATATACCTTCATGTGAATATTTTATATTTCATATGTTTTACCTACTTAGTAGCTTCAAAATACATTTATATACATACTCGTATATTTTCATACATATCTATATTTATTCACACATTTATTTTCATAAAAACGTATACCTATTCCTTATTTCTTAAAATCCTTTTTCTATGTTTTATAGTTCGTATATACGTATTTTTTATATTCTAATACATATGCATATATATATATATATCTATGTACGTTTTTGTAAATATATATACATACACATTCATACATATCTTTTAATCTATATATATACATGTATATATTTTTACATTTTTGATTTGTTATTCACATGCTCATTATTGTTTTAAAAGAATGTTTTCATTTTATTCATTCATTTATTTGATATTATGTACTTGATTTGTTTCTTATGTTTATTTATTTCATTTTTGGTGATGGCTTATACATACCTTATTGAATTCATTATTATTTTGTTATGTGCATTAACCTCGTGTTTCATTTTACCCGATATATCAAAATCCGTTTCAAATAAAACACATGTTTAGATTCAAGAAGGTCATACCCTAACGTATTGGGTTCCGATTTTCTTCGTTGAATTTAAATAATCGAGATTACTCTTTTAAAATTGATAAAAAGCTCGTTATCAAGAATTCAATATGTTGTATCCTAACGCATTGGATGTGACACGTTGTTTTCTCGAGACGAGGATTTTTCAAAATAAACGTAATATTTAATGTTTAATATTTTGAAAAATTGTGCCCTAACGTATTGGGTTGCGATTTTTTCGTTTGATTTAAACAATTGAATATTCTTTTAAGCTTTATTACACGATTTTTTCCTCAAACTCAAGTTTTAAACAATATCGGGAATTAAAAAAGGATCGTGTCCTAACTTACTGGTTGTGATCCCTTTCTAAATCCAAGATAATTAAATATCTTTTAAATAAGCATTTTTCATTCGCATATCGGGAATTTGAGATATTGTGTCCTAACTTACTGGATATGGTTCTCTTTCTCGAATAACGTGAAATACCCCTTTTTCTCGAAAATTTTTAACGTTTTAATACAAGGATCGTATTTTTAAAATTCTTCAAAGTTTTCAATCTTCGACATTAAGACATTAACTAATCAACTAGGTACCAATTTCTGGGCGTTACGAGGGTGCTAACCCTTCCTCGTACGTAACCGACTCCCGAACCCGTTTCCTAAATTTCGTAGACCAAAACCGTTGTTTTAATAAGATCAAATTATTTATTAAAAACAACCTCTTTCCAAGGTGACCCAATCACACCCCAAAAAGGATTGGTGGCGACTCCCGTTTCATTTTTCAAAACCCAAGCTGACCCCGTTTTCATCCAAAAAATGGTGTCAACAGTGCTGTTGAGAATGCAAGGAATTGGATTCTCAACCATGGTGGTCTCACCTTCATTCCTTCTTGGGGCAAGATGTGGCTTTCTGTAACTCTCTCTCTCTTTTTATATATATATATATTCGTTGCAAATTCAAGTTGGATTTGAAATTAATCTCTATTGATCGGGAGTGCTAGTGACATAATCTTCCTAACATGTGCATTTCTTAGGAATTTAAATTTATGCTCTTATCCATATGGGGGAGATGTTGCTACCACCTCAATCAACAATTTAAAGATGATGACATACTCACCAGTGGGTTGAAAAATGTATTTATTAAACATTCACATAATAATGAAATAAAACTTTGGTTGAAATGATAAAAGTTGAAGATTTAAAAATAATAATGTTAAGTTCACGTCCTACCATGTATGGATTTTATTAGTTTTTTATGGAAATTTATTTATTTTTAAATAAAAAACCCTAGTAATAATTTATTTTATAAATAGAATGGTTAATATAACTTTTAATCCCTAAATTTGACAATTAAGTTCACTTTGGTACCTAAATTTTTTGTCCACTTTGGTACTTGATCTTGACAACTAAGTTCATTTTGGTCACTGAACTTGGCAAATGTAAAACTTTGATGACATAACACTTTTATATTTTTCCATATTTTTCCATGCCATCACCTAAAATTTTAAATATATATATTTATTAAAATTTTCAGGTGATGATGTGATAAAATCTCAGAGTGCCACATAATCAAATCTTGATGAAATCCAAGTTCAAGGATAAAAAAGGACCTAGTTGTCAAGTTTAGATACCAAAGTGGACCAAATTGCCAAGTTTATGGACTAAAACTTATATTAACAGTAAATAGAATGACTTCTAATTATTTCCCAATTGAGTTAGTATTTGATTAACTTGAAAGATAAACTCAATCAAAAATATTATGCATATTGTTGAGGGGGATTGGTTCTCTTATTGGGAGAAGTACTATCGTCCTTTCAGTTGATCAGACCCTCAAAGAGTAGAGGTATTGTGCCCGAGGTGTCTATACTTGGTTTTAGCCTTAAGTTTTATCCTACCCATTAAGACACTTTAATGACATGGGTTCAAACTCTACCAATGCCAAATGCTAACCACTCTTTGGTGGATTAGTAGCTTCTGCATGCCAAACTCTATGAACTTGTTTGGGCTCTCCCCAGAGTAAGGAGACAAAACTCGAGACTAAAACTGAGTATAGACACTTTGAGTACAATACCTTCACTATTTGAGGGTCCAATCGGCTGCTTAAAGGATAACACTTCAAATATATATACACATATTTGTATATGTAATAAGGTAGCTAGCTGATGGTGATGATGTGAGTTGAATTTGACCGATTGAGGTGCTGGGAATATACGAGTGGAGTGGGAACAATCCATTTCTACCAGAACTATGGCTACTCCCCTATCGTTTGAACCCCATACACCCAGGGCGGATGTGGTGCCACAGTCGAATGGTGTATCTGCCGATGTCCTATTTATATGCCACCAAGTTCGTAGGCCCTATCACTTCCCTTATTTTGTCGCTCCGTCGTGAACTCTATCCTCTTCCTTATCATCTCGTTGATTGGGATTGTGCTCGTTATCTTTGTGCCAAGGTACCCTACTTTTTCATTTCCATTTCATTTCAATGCTATCATAAGGTCTTACCTCAATGATAAGGTTGAGACTTTGAGATCCCAAATCCGAGACTCATTATACAAGGGCGAAGGCAAATGGGGGCAGGCAATAGCCTTGCCCCTCAAATGGTAAATTTGTCATTTAAGCCCTTAAAATTTTATGAGATTACATATTAGTATGATAATAAAATTGCACTTTTTGATCTCCAAAAATTATGATTCATCTCTGACTTTCCTAAAACAAATTTTTGACTTCACCGTGTCACCATATGTTCTATTTTTGTTTCTATTATTAACATTAATTATATGATAAACAATGTTTTGGCAGGAAGACCTATATTATCCACATCCCATTATACAAGATGTATTATGGGAATGCCTTGAAAAAGTAGTAGAGCCTGCTTTAAAGAAATGGCCATTGTCTAAGCTAAGGAAAAAGGCTCTTCACACTGTGATGCAACACATCCACTATGAGGATGAAAGTACTAATTACATTTGTATTGGCCCTGTCAGCAAGGTTAGCAGCTACTTGCTCCAATTTAATTTAATTACTTGTACATTAGGCATATATATAAAAATATATATATGAATGTCTCTGTGTGTGTGTGTGTTGTGCATTGCAGATGCTGAACATGGTATGTTGCTGGGTAGAGGACCCAAAGTCAGAGGCATTCAAGTGTCACCTTTCAAGAATTAAAGATTACCTTTGGGTTGCTGAAGATGGCATGAAAATGCAGGTTTATACATATACTCAATTACATTACCCTATGCTTTTTCCGACTATTTTTTTCCAAAAAATTATATTCAATGTAATAAATATATTTATAAAGAAATTAATATAATTTATTAATAAAGTTTTAATTGAATGGTAAAATAAAAATGTTGAAAACTATAAAAGCTTAGATTCAAATACTATTACGTGCATTTATATTTCTATTTTCTATTACATGACACAAAATTTAATAGAGTTTGATATTAATAGTGATAATTTGCTTCATAAGGTAAAGTATATTTGTCATTACTCAACTGAGTTAGTACCCAGTTGACTCGTAACACTAGACTTTTAAAATATCCATGTATGTATGTATAGATGAAGAAATTTATGTACGATGCAGGGATACAATGGATCTCAATTATGGGACGTTGCTTTTTCAGTACAAGCAATCATGGCAACTAACCTAGTGGATGAATATGGTTCAATGCTTAAGAAAGCTCACAGCTTCATCAAAAACACACAAGTATATATATATACACCATGATTAACATCTAAAATCTTTTTTTTTTTGGCTATAACATTGTTCTAAATTGGAGAATTATAATTATAGTAATTGTGTTAGTGTTGGATTAATAAAAAGGTAAAAGAAAACAGTGGAAATGGCCTTAATCTATGGTATCGTCACATTTCTAAAGGAGGATGGCCTTTTTCGACCCCGGATAATGGTTGGATCGTCTCCGATTGCACTGCGGAAGGGTTGAAGGTAAATATTTTATCGGTGAGAAAGATATTACATGCTTAAGCGTATTTAAATTTATGTTTTTTAAATTGCTGCAACAATCAATAATATTTGAATCAGATCGGATTGACCGATCAGACCGGTTGGATCGAGAATTGGTCGGAGTATCGATCTAGAGAATAGTTTTGAACCGATTAGATCGGAAACTGGTATGGACCAGTTGAACCAACTAAAAACCTGATTGAACCGATGATTGAACCAGTTGAATCGAGGTTTTTTTAAACATTTTATTTAAATTTTTAATAATTCAACCACCATCTGATTCTAAAAACATTGGCAACTACAATCAAGCTAAAACCCAAATCAACCTAATTGATATATAGAGGCAAAACGGAAGAGGGGCCAGAAGGCGCTTTAGCCGCTTCAAAAGGTTTAAATCTAATTTTTTTTAAAATTTTAATTTCACCTCAAAATTTTTTGAAAATTTTAATCAGATGGAAGACTTAATTTCAAATTCCGCCATTGTTGATAGCATTAAGTAGAAAATACTTATATGATATTGGGTGATTTATTTGGTGCAGGCAGCACTTTTATTATCAACAATGCCATCCTACATAGTAGGTGAAGAGGTTATAACACCAGATCGATTATATGAGGCTGTTAATGTCATTTTATCTTTACAGGTAACATATATAACATCTACTTTTCTTATTTTTGTTGGTTGAATTTATGGATTGGATTAGGGTGTAATCGAGAAAAGTCTAAATACTGGAAAGCTTGAGTTCAATTGACCATCTATTTTTAAATTCAAGCTCGACTTAAAATAAAATTGAGTTATTCAAGTTCAAACTTGATTAAACTTCTTTATCAATTTTGATACTCAACTCAAATTTGAGCCGTTCGATATATATAAAAATTTTTTATATTAAAAATGAAAAGCTTGATAAGACTCGTGAGCCGTTCGAGCTGAGTATAACTAAGCTTGAATTCGACTTGGCTCGATAATTATCGAATCAAGTTCAAAATTTTTTAGTCAAACTCGATTAGCTTATAAGCACTAATATCTCATTTACACCCAAATTTAAATTACACTTGTCAAATAGGAGAGTCTTGTTGGTTTTAGTTTGGATCAATATGCAATCAAATTTAAATTTGTTGGATCATTTTCAGTCCACTGTTTCAAATTTAGATCATTTCAGGCTCAAGTCATTCTGGGTTTAGTTTTTTTAGTCAAGTTTTTGGGTCATCCTAGGTTCAGGCCATTTTGGGTTTAGATTACTTCAAGTTTAAATCATTATGGATTTAGATCATTTTTAGATTTAGGTTGTTGACTTTTTTATGATCAATCGAGTTGCATTGGGTTTTGACTCAAGTTTTCCTATTCCTGCTACTACCTATACTCGTAAACCTTTAGATCAAAGGATAATATGCATTTAAACAATCTCGTACCACATCCTCATGTTACAACAACAACAATACCAATTAAATTAAAACTCAATCGAAAACTCAACCATATAAACATATTTATTTAGCATTTTTGCTTGTTCTTAATTCACAGAACAACAGTGGTGGTTTTGCATCCTATGAGCTCACCAGATCTTATGCATGGTTGGAAGTAAGCCTTAATTCATACTTTTTCATACATTTATATGTGTGTATATATATGTGTAAATTATGAAGGATGGTTTATTTTATTTGAGATTTCTTAACTTTTTTTCTCCTATATTTATATTGCAGATGTTAAATCCAGCTGAATTGTTTGGAGATATAATCATTGATTATCAGTATGATCCAAAAATATGTCTCCTTTTTCCAAGTTTCCATTTAGCATATAACATTTACCGCTGTGGCTCAAAATATTCAAAATTTAGTTAATTTACTTTTCTTTGGATGGAAAAATTTTCTAAACTGTTAAAATTTTAACGGTAATGGCACAGTAGCATGCGTGACAGTTTACATGTAATTCATAAAAGATTTTATTAGTTCAATTAATTTTTTGTCCAACAAAATATAATTTAACTGAATTTTGAAGGTCGAAGGCCGAAAAAAACTAAACGTGAGAGGCTAAATTTATGATTCTGATTGCCATTGTGGTTTAACTCTAAAATCAATGAAATTTGATGATTTTAGGTATGTGGAATGCACTTCAGCAGCAATTCAAGGCCTCAAATTATTTCAAAAGCTGCACCTAAATTACAAAAACAAAGAAATACAAGCTTGTATTGGCAAAGCAATCAATTTCATTGAGAGCATACAATTACCTGATGGGTCATGGTATCTTTTCTTCACACATTACTTATTTCATTGTCATATACAGAGATTTGTTCTATAAAATTAATCATAGAACAAACAAGATATTCATATTTCACTCAATGAATATATATAGGTAAAAGTACTATAAAAGTTATTGTACTAGGAGTCAGATTACATTTTACTTCCCGTATTAAAAAAATAAATACACTATGCTAGATCAAAAAGTAAATTGGTCCCTCTATTAAAAATTACATCCATTTCTACTATTAAAAACCAATCTCCATATGTCAGCATGAAGTACACGTGGCACATCACGCATAACTGTCTGATTATTCAGTTAGCTACACCAATTTTTAATAATAAAAATGAATGAATTTTTAATAGAAATGACCGTATTACCCTTTAATCTAATGTATAGAAACTAATTTGCTTATTTTTTTGAGTAAAAGGGAGTAAAATGCTATATGACTCTTAGTACGAGACCTTCATGATACTTTTGCTAATATATATGTTTTTTTTAATTCCTTGCACCTGAAGCGATATAAGGGCTTTACTACTTAAGATGCCCGAAATTGACACTTGTGATGTTAAGGTATGGATCATGGGGAGTGTGCTTTGTGTATGGAACATGGTTTGGGATAAAGGGATTGGTGGCTGGTGGAAGGAACTATCACAATTGTGATGGTATAAGAAGAGCATGCGATTTCTTGTTGTCCAAGCAACTACCTTCTGGGGGTTGGGGAGAAAGCTACCTTTCTAGTCAAAATAAGGTGAGACACATCACATCATATTTTTTAAATATTTTTCATATCATATGAGTTTAATCGGTGAAGGCATCATGGAGGTCTTTGTATTAGGAATTGAATTGTATTTTGCTTCATCTACTAAAAAAAGGGCAAATTAGTCCCTATATATTAGATCAAAGAAAAAAATGGTTCTTATGCTAAAATTTTCATCCATTTTTACTATTAAAAATAATTTTTTGTATGTCAGCATGAGGTACACGTGTCATGCCAGGTGTAATTGTCTAGTTATTATGTTAACCACACTAGTTTTTAGCAATAAAAATAGATGAAATTTTTAACAGAAAGGACCAATTTACTCTTTGATTTAACATTAAGGGACTATTTTGCTCATTTTTTGAGTAAAGGAGGTAAAATGTAATCTGACTCCTAGTACTTGGGCCTTCACAATACTTTTACAGAGTTTAATCACCATTCATAAATAATTTTGCTTAAGGGTCTTCATCATCTCAAGTCTAAAGGTTTAGCTGATATTTGGAAGGGTTTGAGCAAAAATGTTATATTTAAAAAATAAATTTTGATTTTGATTATCCATTTATAAATAAGGATAGTTTTAAGAAAAATTTGAATCTCATGTTTCGGATCGGGCTGAGCTGATGAACAGGTGTACACAAATTTAGAAGGAAACAAGTGGCATCTAGTGACAACTGCATGGGCAATGTTAGCTTTGATTGAAAGTGGACAAGCTGAAAGAGATCCCACGCCATTGCACCGTGCTGCCAAGGTTTTGCTCAATTCTCAGTTGGAGAATGGAGATTTCCCACAACAGGTAAAAGGTTATGATATTAAGTAACATGTTTATATTTATATATGCATTAAAATTTATGAAATTAAGCTATTGTGGAGGTTCTTGTATTAAGAGTCAAATTGCATTTTTTTCCCTACTGAAAAATTGAGAAATTAGCCCATATACATTAAATCAAAGAGCAAATTAATTTTTCTGTTAAAAATTTCATCCATTTTTACTGTTTAAAATTGGTTCATGTATGTCAATATGAGGTACATATAGCACGCCATGTGTCACTATCTAGTTATTCTGTCAGCCACGCTAGTTTTTAATAGTATAGATTGATGAAATTTTTAGCCGAAAGGACCAATTTGTTTTTTTATCGTAATATAGAGGGATTAATTTAATTATTTGTTTGTTTGTTTATAATTTTACAGGAGATAATTGGAGTGTTCAATAAGAATTGCATGATAAGTTATTCATCCTACAGAAATATATTTCCCATATGGGCAATGGGAGAGTACCTCAACTGTGTATTACTTGCCAAATCCAAGTAACTGAAGAAATCTTGTACTTGACTTTTCAAAGAATGTAAAGAAATAAAAAGATGGTATTATGTGATGAAATTAACACCTTTTATGAATTCATATGGTAGATTTCATAAATTTTAAAAAAAAAGAATTGGTTAAATTCCAAACCCAAAAATTAAAATTAATATAAAAAATCGAGAACCAAGTACTGTGTAGAGGTGCTCATGGGCCGGGTGGCCTGGCCCGGCCCGACGGTCCGCCCGAAATATGGGAGGGTTTGGGTAAAAATATTGGCCTGAAATATGGGCTTGGGAAAAAAACGAGGCCCGTTTAGAAAACGGGCTGGGCCTCGAGCATCACTTTTTTAGCCCAGGCCCGGCCCGATATAATAAATATATTTATTTTTAAATTTTTTTTTAATTTTAAAATATTTTTAAAATACCTTTTTCATTATTTTTTAATTTTAAAATATTTTTAAAATACTTTTTAAATTTTTTTAATTTTAAAATATTTTTAAAATAATTTTTTGATATTTATTAAAAAAATAGGCCGGGCCGAGCCCGGGCTTATTATTTTTTTCCCGGACTGGGTCTGGGCAAAATTTCAGGCCCATATTTCATGCCGAGCCTAGGACCCGGGCCAAAATTTTTTATGGGCCCGGCCCGGCCCAGCCCATGAGCACCTCTAGTACTGTGTTATTGGAGGATTTAGTCCTTCTACCGTTTCTAGTCCCATTACTTTCAAAAATGTGTATTATTAATTTTGAGACCGACTTTTTTCCATTAATTTCATCAAATCATTTGACGTGATTTATGTTTTAAAATGTATGATGATGTGGTATAATAGGCTTTGACATTTTTTGTTTTTTTTTTTTAAATAAAGTAATTTAATCATTGTCAATTCTGAAGTGAGTAATTAACGACAAGTAATCATGATATTAGTGTTTTATGTCAATTGTACATACTTTTGATTGGTATGATAACAAATTTAGCTTGCAACATTTATGTAAATGTTAAGGCTGATTTTTTTTTTTTTAGAATCTAAACCAAATTGACACAACATATGAATATTGAAAGCTAAATTTATTGTTATACCGATCAAATTTGTGTAAAATTGACTGAAAATATTAATGTTGTGATTAATTATCCTTAATTGATAGGGATTAAATCACTTCAATTTTTTTAAAAGTGATCAATTTGCTCAATTTCAAGATTTTTTTCCAATTATAATAAAGGGATTAAATCCTACCAAAACACATAATACATGGAATTTGACCGATAATAATAAATATTATGGTAAAATTACTGTGGAGGCCATTGTATTAGGAGTCAGATGCATTTTGTCCCATTTACTCAAAAAATGGACAAATTAGTCCCTACATTTAATAGTTAGATTAAAGAGCCAATTGGTCACTCTGTTAAAAATTTCATCCATTTCTACTATTAAAAACTAGTCGATATACATCAAAAGGTACATCTAGCACACCACATGTACTATTTGGTTATTCTGTTGCTAGTTTTTAACAATAGAAATGGATGAAATTTTTAATAAAAATGACTAGTGTGCTCTTTAATATAATGTACAGAGACTAATTTACCCATTTTTTGAGTAAGGGAACAAAACGCAATCTAACTCCTAAAACAGGGGCCTCTATGACACTTTTACCTAAATATTTCCTTTATAGAATAATGATTGGGTTTTGTCGAGACCCTAAGTCCTTTGAGTACTAAGGCTCAAGTTTTACCATGCATAATTACATATACCGATGCTATTAACGCGTTTTATCCGGTTATTTTCAATTCTTCATCGCATTTATTTTACATTGGTTTGATTTTACTCTATAAATTGAGTCCGAGTATAGAACTATAGTTGATATGTTCTAATTTGATTCATAAAAATGTACGAAAACAAAGGAGGGTATATCCAACAAAAGATAATTTGATGCTATTTTAAAGGGGGCTTAAATTAGTTGCCTCCGTTTATGCAAGAGGGAGAAAAAACCAAAATATGCGTGCGCGGAATGGGTTTTTGCAATTCCAATTTCATCTTCTTCATCATTAGCCATGGTTTGATTCATTTGGGAGGGTTTAATGACAACCCCAGTTTTCTTTCTTTTGTTTCTTCCATCCCTTTTACGACCTCATCGTCTCCTCGCCGATGAGAGGAACGTAGAAACCAAATCGGATCGAAATTAAATGAAGAAATGTCTCAATATGTGCGAGGGGAGAATCCGGAAAGAAAGGATAGATTAGTAGCTGTTGGTGTCGATAAGGATAAATATAGTCTTCAAGCTCTTCATTGGGCTGTTGATAATTTCCTCACCAGAGGTCAAACTTTGAGGCTTGTTCATGTCCTTCAAAAACCAATCAACCCCCTTCAAGGTAATCAATGCTCAAGCTACAAATTTTATGTTTTTTAAAGGGAGTTGAAATTGAAGTATAATTTATAATTGTATTAATTTATCATTTTGGAATTTTGAAGGGATTAAATTGAAATTTTATCATCTTAAGAGGGGTTGGAGTGCGATTTTATTACTATATTTGTAATTTCAGAGCTTTAGAGTGATTAAAATGAACCTTTATCATTTTTGGCGGGACAAGATCCTAACTCCCAACTGTTCCCTTGTCGTTGTTCTTAGCTCGGGGGTTATATATGCAGCCCCGCAAAGCCGTAAAACATTTTTTAGGGGAGTTAGAATTAAAATACAAATTTTGGAGAGTTAAAACTGAAAATTTACCATTTTGATAAAACGACCATGCTTGCCCCTAATATTTAAATCTATGGGATAGCCAGCCATAATATTGGTTAAGGGGTCAAAGATGGATAAGAATCTTTTTAGAGGTTAAATTATAATTTTATCATTATATTAATTTATAATTATATCAGTTTTAAAGGAATTAAAAGGATAATTTTACGACGTTGGGGCCAAGGTAGCTACTTGCGCCCTTTGTCTTCGCCTTTGGGCATGGTTAGGACTTGAATAGTATAATTTCACTCATTCAAATATCTTTATATTAATTTATAATAGCATAAATTTTAAAAGGATTATTTTACCAAATTGGAGGACCAAAGCTACTGCTTGCCTCCTTGTCTGTCTCCCCCTCCGCCTTTGGGGTAGCTAGGGACAAGTGGGGTCTTGGTCCCTTGATTCAATGGTATAATTTCACTCATTCAAATATCATTATATTAATATGTAATTGCATAAATTTTAAGAAGCTAAAAAGAAAATTTTACCACGCTGGGAGGTCAAAGTCACTGCCTACCCTTTTTGTGGGATCTTGGCCCTTTGGTTGAATATTATAATCTCACTCACTCAAATATAAATAGTTTAATTGCCAATGAGACCTTAGTTTAGTTGGCAAAGATAGAGGCCTTGGGTCCTGAGTACTCAGGTTTTAGACCTATCATGTGCAATGACACTAGTATGAATTCGGGTCTCTCCAATTCAACTAGGACCCCAATTCTTGACCCAACTTTCTATCAAAATCAAGATTGAAAAAAGAAAGTTTTTTAATCATTGACCCAAACCTATTGGCGAAGTCCACTCGACAGAATAAGGGGATATTTATGGCAAAACAAGCCAATCTGGTATTTCGCAATAATGTGCAAGTTTTCAAATCCCATCATGTACAGTTGTCATGGGTGAGTTTTAGTCAAGTTAGTCCAGTTGGTAGTTCGGATTGTATCAATTTTTATTCTCATTGTGATGTAATAGTTTAATATTTATAGTTACTCGACCCTATATTTGTAATAATTTAATATTAGGTGATTGTGTTGACAACATGTTTGGTTGTTTTGTATGGATTGAAATCAGATGAAAGTAATGTCGGAGGAGAACGACAAGTCGATAATCAGAACTTGGACCTTTTCCTTCCTCTTCGAAGCTTATGTGCTCGTAAACAGGTTAGTTAATTAATACTCAGAAAATATTAAGGTCAAATTATAATTTTGGTCCTTCAATTATGTTAGAAATTGAGATTTAATCTTTATATTTAACTTGGTATGATTTGATGCCATTTTGTATTGGAATGGTGTCTATTGAAATAGTCAAGGGACTTATTAATTATTGGTATAATGTTAAATTTAGCCCTCAACATTTATATTTTTTCAATTTTGTTTTTTTAGCTAAATTTGGTGTTCTGGCTTTTAGAAAAAAGGTTAAATTTAACCATCAATCTTTAGAAAAGAGTCGAATTTTTTTTAGTGAAAATATTAAAAAACATTGAACTTTTTAAACATATCTCCCATAGTAATCCACAAGTATGTCATGCTTCCTTTTATGAACTTTTTATATATTTCTTTAATTTTGATTTTATTTTTATTTATTTAATTTTTTATAATTTTTAAATTATTTGTCGATGTGTCATATAAGACAAACAGGATCATGTCAACATAAAGTCACATGGATTGCGATGTGGGTTGTTAGAACGACATTAAAAATTTTAATATTTTAGTCAGCATTTTTATTTTTATTTTTTAAACAATTTAGCTCTTTTTGAAATGATCAAATTTAACTCAAAAAAAGAATAAGGGTCACATTGATAAAAAGATGTAAATATGGGACTAAATTTGACATGATGCCTTAATTGTTTGAATTAATTAATGAGATTATAGAAATAGAGATCACAATATGCCAACAACTCAAAGATGCAAGTAGTTATGAGCTTTAGGGTTGAAATCCTACCAATAACATCCCCTTCCCCCCAGTATGTAATGTACCAAGAAAAACAGATGCACCAAATTAAAATACAGTACTTAATCTAAATTATGAACATAGTAGAGGGACCAAAACAAAATTTGATCAATTCTAGTGTGTTTTTTTTATGTGTGTGTCAGATACAATGTGAAACAGTGGTGCTAGAGGAAACAGATGTTGCAAAAGCACTTGTTGGATACGTTAACCAATATGGAATTGAGACTCTGTTTGTTGGTGCTGTCTCAAAGACTGGAATTTCCAGGTAATGCCTGCATCTTTACTTCTACCTTTCAACTGCTAAATGCATGCATGCATGGATGTATGTATGTTTATGGTCTGAGTTCAGTGTTATGTACGTACAGATTATTCAAGGGTACAGATACCCCATCTAGCATACTAAAACTGGCACCAGATTTTTGCAATGTTTATGTTATTGCGAAACGAAAGGTTGCTGCAGCACGACTTGCTAGTCGACCGGTCCCCGGTAGAGCTCAAAGCTTGAACAGTGAGGATGACTCAATCATGTAAGCTTTTACCATCCACTGCTTAGTAACCCCATCGATTGAACAATTTTTACATGTTACGTGAATTCATCAGGTGTTATTTATTTATTATTTTGAATATTGGGATGTGAATGTAATTAAAAAAAGATGAAATGTCCAGAGAAGACGATGGGTTATTCTATGATGATGAAGTTTCAGCACTTGACATGAACTCATCCTCAGGGGCAGGCAGTGATGGCTTGAATTCGTCTTTATATCAAAACCTTGGTACTTCCTTGAGATCACCCCCTATTATGGACCCCTTCCGACGGTCTTTTGCGGTGCCGGTGACCTCGTCACCCGCCCTGGACCTGCCTGCTTTTCGGACTGGCCAGAAGCATCATTCCATTCCCACCACTCTCTCTGAGTATTCGTCTTTGTTGGAGTATGAATCACCATCTTCTCCGGAATCTGCAGTAAGTCCTACTCTAATTTCAATGCCTTCAACACTTTATCAACTTTTACAATGGGTCATATATATCTTCGAAGTGTCGTCCCCTAGGTAACCGATCAAATCCCCATCAATCAAAGGTATTGTTTCTATGTCGAGATTGTCTCTCGTACTTAATCAAAAATTAGTGTACCATGAGTGCCCCGATTAGTATAAGAGTTAAGAGAGAAGTGTCAATATAGGGCATGTAATATTATAGAGCTCACTTATGTGTTGTGGGGAGGAGAGGAGGGGGAGGTTGAACCACGGACTTGAAGCTTAAGGCCCTTACTTGCAACCATGGTGCCACTAGGACTATATACCAATAGTACCACATTTTCCAACAAGTGACTTATATACTATAGGTTAGAGGTTTGAATCCCACCAAGAGGGAGATGCTCATGTCTCCTAGATGAATGGCCATACGCCTTCATACAATTGAGGTGCTCCTGGCTCTATGGACTAATCCCTTAGAGTAACTATTCACAACACATTAACTCTCAACAAAGTACACGAAACGAATTCTCTAGAGGACAATACATTCGATTATTAGAGGACTGGTCGATTACGTGACGAATGATACTTCAAAAATCTTTTTCAAAAGGAGTCAACCCCTCAACATGTATATATGCTCGTATAGACGTACATTTATATATGTTCTTTGAAGAGAATTTTGATAACTAAGTTCAATTCTAGCTTTACATTGTTTGTTTTTCTTCTTTTTATAAATAGCCGGAAGACAATGATGAAACAAGAAGGTTAAGGATAGAGCTGAAACAAACAATGGATATGTACCATGCAGCTTGCAAAGAAGCATTGGCAGCCAAACAGCAGGTAATATATTATATTAATGGTTAAGGGTTTAGGGAATCCATTTATGTATAATAAATAATAGGGATAAAGTAATATTTAATTTTTTTTAATGTGGCAACTTTTTACAATTTAATTACTTTTTTTGTCCACGTTAATTTTGGAACTTGACAATATTTTCCGGTTTTGATCTGATATGACACATTAATATTGTGTCATGTTGTTTAGGTGATGATGTGTCCCTATTTCAAATTCCCACATCATCATAAGGACCAAAATTGAGAAAACTTATCAAGTTCAAAGATTAATATGGACAAAAAAAAGTTCAAAATCAAGTTAAGAAAACTTGTCAAGTTCAAAACTAAATGAAACTTCATCTCTAAATAATATTAATAGTTTAGGGTATATATACATACATAAATGTATAACATAAAAGTACATTACATGTATAAATATAGGTGATGCAACTCAAAGAATGGAAGAGAAGAGTAGAGGAGAAAAGAAAAAAAGGAGGAACATTATCATCAACAAGAAAAACAAGAATAACAAGAACAAGAGTTGATGTTGATGATGAGTCAACTCAGGAACTGGTGGAGCTAGAGGTGCAAAAGAGAGTGGAAGAAGAACTTCAGAAAGCACTTTGTGAAGCAGAGGAAAGAAGAAAGCTGATGGTTGTAGATGATCTAGGCCATTCCCATTTAGTTGTCAAGTACCAAAGCTTATTTCATATTTTAGTTGTCACTTTTGTATTCTATGTCTATTTTACTCTATATGTCTATTTTACTATATAGTTTAGTACCAAAAAATATATAATCTGTAAAAGGGACTAAGTCCCGAAATTACACATAAATTTTGATACAATGTGTAATGTGATACAAACACTTTGATTTCATTCAATTGTTTACATGTAACTTCGACTTTGATCAAATTTTACATGCCATTAACAGTTAAAACCTAAATTTTAAAATCTGAAAAATAAAGAAACTAAATTTCAAATTCTCTAAGAGTACAGGGACTTATGGGATATTTTAACGTAAACCTTAAACAGGTAAGGCTGATTAAAATTAAGTTGACTGTCAATAACAATCATATAGCATAGCAACATCAGGACAGAAATAGCAGCAATTCATCACAACACAAGAAGCAAATATTGCAATTTCCAGTTAAACAGAACAAAAACTTCAGCATTTTGCTCTCTCAAAGTAATGCTTATTGACCAATGCTTAAAATTTAACTAGCATATAAATCTATTACAATAGTTCATTTTCCAGCAGGATCAAATATACAAGCAAAATCTCTCTTCACCAAAATTATGTTCATACATCCCCCACCCCCTCCTCCCTCAAAAAAAAAAATGTAGTCAACTTATTCCAATGGCATGAGGCAATAATTACTTAGTATCATCTTCACTAAATAAACCAAAGCCTTCTACCTTTATTTGTATTGTTGAGAGACCTCCCATACAAGCTTATCCATGAACTGGCATTTTTTGTCAAATCCCCAACCAGGGTTGCTCTGCATTAGACAAGTTCAAGTTAGATCCGGCAATTTTGGACAGTCATGATTGATCAAACATGGAACATGGCATGACACGGAAAAATTGGAACAAACATGATACAAATATACCAACATGTCAATATACATAAACAGAACTATTAACGTATCAAAATTGATATATTGGATATAGCCCAGAATCTAACATCCCTGCATCAGAATCTGTGAGAAAGGTGATTCCAACCCTTCCATTTTACAAATGATATCAGCAAAGTAAATCCATGACAGCGTTATGCAACTAACTCATTCATACATGGTTCTAGCAGCTAAAATACTAAATTCTGGAATTTTCAATCTACATTGTGCTTTCTCTTATGCTCAATCCAGCTAACTAAAATCATCACCCATGGCTCAGGGGAAGCCAGGAAGGTGACTCATTTCTACCTTTCTTAAAGAGAATTTATACAAAAAAATAAAAAGGACAAACAAAAAAAAAAATTAAAACTTCCACTTTTTTATAGTTCCTGTCTTCTTATGCCTCATGCAAATAGCACCTTTAGGGTTACTTGTAATAACAAAACTCAACCATAAAGCTTGTGCCTGTTAGTGTCTTTAACCTTCTTGAAGTGCCAGGGATCTCATACCTATGGCAGACAAGTTCTTTCCAAATGTGTCAAATCTATTATGCAAGTCCAAAAAGAATATAAGGAAGCTAAAGTTCAAATCCTGTTCACATCACCAGAGAACATGTTCCACAAATGCAATTGTGCATGGAAGTAAACATTAGTTAAGAATAAATAGTAACCTGAAGAGTAAGAACTGCACGATTTGCAAACTGCTTCACAGAAGCAGGTGCACTTTTGGGTATAGTTTTTGCAACTCTTTCTAACTCCTCTTGCTGTTTCTTTGCAGTTACTCTATCAGGTCCGCTGTAGTAATCAATGATCTCTTGCAGTAGAGGCACCTTATCCATTGTTTCCTTGATGGCTTCCTGAAATGTTATGAATGTGGAAAAGATAGTATACAGCTATTCACATGAAGAAGTCATCTACAATAGACTATCAAGAAAAAAGAATTATCGGTGTCCTTTTCCAGAAAATGCAACAGGTCCAAAAAGAATGCCTCCATTCGGAAATGAAGTGCTGATTTTTTCTCCATTAAGCATATAATGAATATTTCTTCCAATATGGAGTTCCACTGTGATTCTTTTGATGTGGAAAACCAACAAAAGCAGAGAGATATTAGTTCTTTGAGAACATCACGTTATACAACAAAGCAATATGTTTGACAGCTGACAAAATACAAGGTTTACCAGAATTGATAAAGTTGTGTTGATTTCACAGGTTAACTCTCCAATTTCTTTAAGAAAATTTGTGTGCTAAAATTTTTTTACCATGACATCCTTAATTCCTTACGGTGATTTACTGACTTAGAAACTAAGGACATAAACTAGTCCAATTTCAACTATAGGATTAACTTAAAGCAGCATGTCCTCCAGAAAGAATTTGATTAAAAAACTTACTATATCAGTAAATAAGAAATATTTCTAGTTCTCCATGTCAATCATATAGAAGAAATACATCCTGTTAACAACGAGTCAAGGTCAAAGAAATAGAATATACCTCCCACTCCTCTTGATTTTCAATTCCTTCATATGACATGAGGAAAGGCTTCACCTTCTCAAGTGCATCTCTAAGAGACATAGGTGGTTTCTCATCAATATCTGGGTTAGTCCCAAACTCTTCCATCAGATATTCAGGTTCGAACTCTATCTGAAACCCAAATAAGTACATAAAAGCTTTGAATCAAGATTCACACAAAAACATCAATGTTTGACAATACAGTCCATGCATATTCTTGTTGCAATGTTCAATTAAGGAAATGGTTGAATTAGTTTGATCTTGTTTCAATTGTTCTTCTTTTAAATGTGCATTATCAATTGTATCTACAACACATAAACCTATTTGTTAGCAATGCTTCGCATTACACAAAATTCTAGTCCAAGGAAAACTTATAGCAACCAAGTATATACCTTCTAAACAATCCTAATGAACCGAGCAAACTGGTAATCATTTAATTACATACCAAAAACGCCTTTATAAACAGTAATTACTAAGAAAAAGAATCAGATGACTTACCAGCCCAAACTGTTATGTAGCACGCAAGTAAACACAAATTTCAATTTTCTTGATTAATCAAAGTAATTGACAATGAGCTCATAATAGCCATCTAATACAAGAATTTTCAAGAACAAACCAAAAATACACTCCTTGAACAACTTCAGGAATATCAAAATATTTGCTGTACATTATCGTCAGAACAAGTGAATCATTGAAAATCAACAAGAATATATTAAATTATTCTGAACAAATTACAGAATGCAAGGGCAGCAATGTGAATATAATTTCACAACAACCAATTAGAGCCTAACATAGCTATAGAGTATTACCAGCCTCGTAGATTATAAAATAAATAAATTACTGAGGCATATCTTTCAGATTAAAACTTATTACTGTAGTTGTCACCCCTAAAGCCCATCTACTATCTTATTCTAGATAAGCCTCAAACAACATAATGACGATTAACAGAAGTTAGAACTCTGTCCCAACCCAGGTTTTTCATTTATACGTTTTCTATCCTAAAACAATTAAAATTCATGGGACAGAATTCGAATCCTTAACATCATACATACAAATTAATCCTCGTTTTTCAATCAAGTTAACTGAATACTTTACATCATTTATCATACTCTCTGTTGCAAACTAAAGTTACCTTCGTATTTAAAATAAAAGCACAAACACAAGTAAATGAACTTCCAAATTAACATTGAGACCTTATACAAGGTATTAGACATGGTGATAACTGTGAACATAGGACTAACTCTAATTCTAATCTAGCAATCGCCAGCTTTGACTAAGAATGCCATTAAAGCAGACTATGAAGCAAGAAAAGCACTCCCATCCCTAGTCCCCACCCCCATATTAAATTGTTAATCCCATCCCTTCCCATAACAACGAGTAAGGGAAAGATTTGCCCACACTAGCCAACCCCCTCCTTTACCATACAGGAAATCAGACTCTCCACCCTTAATATTATTCTGCTACACAGTAACTCTATTTTCAGATAGGAATTCTCTGCAATTTATCTAAAATAAAATATACTTAAAACATTCCCTGAGTCCAATTCTACACAAATTACAAGAAAATTTAGTCTATAATATATATATCACCAGGCCAATTCTCTTTCAGCTGATAGCATACATAGCAAAAAGAAAACATTTTAATATCTAATCCTAATGAATGATAATAATCATGGAACAAAATTTTAAGAGGTGAACAACTCACCATAAAGTTGGTATGCAAAGCTTCCAAGTAGGCATCATCCATAGGAGAAGGCAAAACTCTACTGCTCATCTCTTCAAACCCTTCAACCAACTTATTCATACTGTCAGCTCCAATAGTTTCGGCCAACCTCTCCCCATCCGCATTGTTCCCTAAGTAAAGTTCATCTCTAAGCTCTTTAACAGCTTCCTCCTCTTCCCTTGTGTCTTCTCCCTCCCTTCTTCCTCTTCCCCTACCCATTTGCGCACCTCTACCTCTACCCCTACCTCTTCCTCTACCTCCACTCCTACCCATATCCTCCCTTTCATCACTTTCACTTTTCCTTGAAAGAATGCCCATTGCTTTCTTTACTGCTTCTTCCTTACTCAACCGGGGCGAAGGAGGCTGTTGTTGTTGTTGCTGCTGCTGCTGCTGCTGCTGCTTCTGCTTCTGCCTGATATGCCTATTTTCTTCCTTGGTCTGCAAGACAGGCTCTGGTTGTTTCACGGGCTTGCCCCGCCCAGCACCCGATAATGAGGCGACTGAGGGTGTGCTAGGTGAAAGAGTTCGCTCACTCGACTGAACCGACTCAGCAGGTAGCTTGGCAGACGAATCAGTTTCAATCTCATCCTGTTTCATAACAAAGATCGGCTGCTTTGCTTCCCTCGGAGGCGGCGGAGGCGGAGGTGTCTGCCGAAGTGACTCATTGGTGACTCGGCCTCGACCAGACCCATTTTGGGAAACAAAAGAAGAGAAAGAAGGGATAATAGGTTCAGACGAAAAGGGTATTCCTCTTCCACGGCCATGGCCTAATCCAACAGCTTGTGATTCAGCCGAGTCACGCTTCGTGTCCTCTGAATCAGGTTTTCCAAGGGCTGGAGTGAAACCACCGAACGTACCAGAAGGGGAGGCGCCCCCACGGCCGCGGCCTCTGCCACGGCCGTCACCGGAGCTGGAGGAAGCGGAGAAAGGGGAGGAGGATTGGAAGAGAAAAGAGGTGCGTTTGGTAAGAGATGTAAGGTAGTGATTGGTAGGGTTAGAGAAGGTCCTGCCAATGGTTCCTCTCATTTGGGATCGGTCGACTGAAGATTACACTTCCACTACGGCTAAAACGAAACCACGGGTTACAATAGGTTAGAGCTAAATTAAAATATAAATTTTAGCGTTAAAAATACCATCCAGGCACCTCTACTAGTAATCAAATTATATTTTGCACCTAACAAATTAGTTTATACATTAATTAGAATAGCAAATTAGTCCTTTTGATTAAAATTTTCATCTATTTGTATTGTTAAAAACGGGTGTGGCTAACAAAACAACCTGATAGTTATACATGACATGTCACATATAAATCATACTAACATATGGGGACTAGTTTTAAAGTAGAAATCAATGAAATTTTTAACAGATTAATCAATTTGCTTTTTGATTCAACATATAAAGATTAATTTACCCCTTTTTTAGTAAATGGGGGAAAATGCAATATAATTCATAATACAATAATTTTAACGTTTAGACGAAGGCTTAAATTACATTGGTCAGGTTAATTTCGGGCTGTGTGGAGTAAGATTGAACCAATTTGTTTTTAAGATTTTAAGTTTAAATCATTTTGTCGGTAAAAAGTATCATGAAGGCCCCTACATTAGGAGTCAATTTACATTTTGCCTCATCTGCTAAAAAATGGGTAAATTAGTCCCTATATATTAGATCAAAGAGCAAATTGATCATTGTGTTAAAATTTTCATCCATTTATACTATTAAAATTTATTATTATACGCCAATATGAGGTACAAGTGACTTAAATGAAAACTTTTAAATAGCTCAAAGACTATTTTGTAACTTTTTGAATTTGAGTGACCAAAATGTAAACTTACTAATAATTTAAGGGTAAACACAGTAAAAGTTACCCAACTATGAACTAAAAGTTACCCAACTATGAAAAGTTGCAGATCATCCAACTATTCAAATTTGCTATTTTTTATGACATGCAAACTAAGGTAAAAATGGAAATAGGCAAAAATCCAAAATAGTTGTGTGACCAAAAAAGACAAAAATGAATAGTTGAGTGATCATTTTGTAAATTTTCATAATTGGGTGACTGTTTTGTAACTTTTCATAGTTCGGTGACCAAAAAAGAAAACAAACATAATTAGGTGACTACTAATGTAGTTTACCCATAATTTAATGACCTTAGGTGTAATTTGCCCTAAAAAGTAATAATTGTTCAATATCTCAAGAGAGATATCGCGAGTCTTGGTGACTTGGTCGATATATAATATAGCCACATTTACTGTAACAAACCCTTAATTCCAGAAAATAAAAAACCTCAGATACTTGGCCGAGGAAGAAGGCAAAGCACAGCCAAAATGTCGTCGTTTTTGCAATCACTTTTGGATCCGAAGAAGAGCTGGTTAGCTTCTCTGCATATGAAAGCCCTTACCACACGCCTCCGCAAATACGGTACGGTTTTCCCCCAAAAAACCCTAACCTTAATCTCATCTCCTTTGTTTCTTAATTTCAGTTAAAACCTATTCGGTAATTTGTTTAGGCCTTCGTTACGACGATCTGTACGATCCTTACTATGACTTGGATATCAAGGAGGCGTTGAATCGGCTGCCCCGTGAGATTGTCGATGCTCGTAACCAACGCCTTAAGCGTGCAATGGATCTCTCCATGAAGCACGAGTATCTCCCCGAAGATCTTCAGGTTTTTCTTTTTTTTTCTTTTTTTCTTAAATCAGTGAAGATTTTTTGAGAAATCTTATTTGAGTATTTTATCTTAGAGGATTGACGGTTTTTTTTTCTGTAATTGTGAATAAAAATTAGCTTTTTAATGTCTGGAACCTTGAATAAATCCTATTATAAATCCTATTGCCTTTAAATTTATGTCATTGATACCTGTAATTTTATATATATATATAAAAAGAGAAAAATCTTGATAAGGTATGTATGCTTTTGATTTCTGCTGCCTAATTCTATAGTTAATACAATTGGATATAGAAGCCTAAATTACTGTAAATTATTAGAATGGAAGTTGCAAAGTCCAAACAAAACTCTTTTTTACATAGAAAGCACAATCCCTGACTAAGGCTATTTAACAAACTCTATGCAGAGCTAGGAACTAGTATATTATAATTCATTTTAGTACGATTAAGCTATGACTATTTTTGTTAACATTAGTTGCTATGTTTGATTATGTTTATAATGACCCATATATGCTTGCCACTTTTTTTCATTTTGTAAGAAGAAAGGGATTGAGGAAAAACAGCATTCTATAAGTTTTTTTGGCTTGAAAATGCATAATCAATTCTAATTCATTGGATTTTATCTTTCCTTTGCAGAAAATGCAGACACCATTTAGGAGCTATCTTCAAGATATGCTTGCTCTTGTAAGTTCTTGTATATTAAAAGTTCTGTTGATAACTTGACTTGGATTTTGTTTGCATTGTTTGCATTGTTTGGCTTTGGCTATTCATGAAATTTCAGTGTGCAATATATGTTTGGCTCAGTTATTCTAAGTTTGCCTAAAAAAGATAGTAAACCATATACTTGTCAAATATGTATCCTAACCATATACTTGTCAAATATGTATCCTACATGTGTACTTTAGAAAAACTGATAATTGGAGTAATTTTGACATGATACAACCTGTAATTTATATGAGGTAGTAATTAGTATGTTTTAATATTATTGTATTATTACTTGGTATGTTTTGACAAACATAATCTATAAAGTAATAGTCCTAATTTATATTTCTATGTTTTTATCTGAGTAGGGAATCACTGCTTATAACGCACTTTTAGTGGTCTTTGCCTCAGTTTTACTAGTCATACTACCGACAATCTTTATGATTATTTCTAGATTCAGTGCCGACATATCCCAGTATTTAAGCTGTAAAGATTTCTAGGAATAGCTGTATTGAATCGAATTGTCTTTTTAGTTGTTGTATTAAGTTTTGAAATGATAAAAGTTTTTGCTTATATCTTGTAGGTGAAGAAGGAGAGAGCAGAGCGAGAAGCATTGGGAGCTTTGCCTCTGTATCAGCGAACCATTCCTTAAGGGTTTTCATGCCGTATCTCATAGTCATTGCTGTTGAAATTTGTGTTTGATTATCTTTATTTGCGTATGGTATTTTGATAGCGGAAGTGGACTGAATTTTTACAATTCCTGTTTTGGTTGGTTTACACAGTCATCTGTGTCAGTTTTTGAACTGAATCACTTATTTAGGTTTAAGTCTGTTGGCAGTGTCCCAATAATATACAGAACTGTGAACCACATTTTACGCATTCAATGCACGCAAAGCAATTCTAGAATAAACAAAGCCTTTGAACTTTGATTGTTAGAGCAAATCTGTAGATTGCATGCCCTGATGTCATTCTTTTTTGTTAATGTTACTCAAGGTTTTCAGAACTAATGACCTTTGGTCAATCTGTCAGACCACCGGCTATTGGTCCGATAAGTTTGGTCAATCTGATCGGTTTATCCATTGCAATTGAATAAATTGTTTTAAAAAATTATAATATTAAAAATATTGAAAAATAGAGAAAGCTTATACAATTAGCTTTTTAGTTTTTCGGATTGATATCTTGGTTGGTTTTTGTTCTAATTAGCTGTTAAGCTCAGGTTTTGAAAATAGTGATGTTAATGTTATAGTCTAGTGGGGATTTAAGTTCCATTTGATGGATAATAATGAGATTAGTTATTGTAATGATATTAATGTAATGATAATGGTGAGGTGAATTATAGTTAGATAATGACATTTTTTAATATAATTTTAGGGGTAAGAGATGGGTCACAAAACTTGATTTCATGTTAGACGGGTGTCCAATAAGTAATTTAATTATCATTCCATGCAAGTCACGAGATAGTGAGAGATAATGAACTTTTTTTTTAATGCTATGAGACTATTATAATTTATTAGAGAATGATTTTTTGTGAATGCTGTGAGACTGTTATAATTTATTATATAATTTAACTAAAAGTGAAATCAATTACAAAGTGGAAAATAAAATAATAAAAGACTTTCCACATAGGTCTCCTGTGTTACAATTCAAGCATCACACATACAACATTATTTGGTAATTAATTCTCAGGACATAAAAGTGAACACCTTTCACCAATCCTGTGAGATTTTCGTTGATACAAAAAAATATTGGTAACTGTTTTAAGTTTTATATTAATCAATTGGTCGGTACAATATAGTATAAAGCTTTATCGCCTTCACATTCTTGTGCAATGATACCCAACACATAATATGAATACGTATAATTTTTTAAATATACATAAAAAAAAAAAAGAAAAATAATAATTTTAGCTCTTGCTTTTAATAATTTAATCATGATGCAATCACCCCTAAACAAAATATGATTTTAGCAGGGATGAAGGGCATGTTTCCTTCCCCTAATTAAAAGGAAAGAAACATACATGGTTTTTCATTACAAACATCCAAATGAAAAATCTACAAGAAACATCAACTAAATTTTTATGGCATTTGTTTTCTAGAAGCAAACAGTCCCAAGACGAACATACCGAAACTAACATGTATGCAGAATCATGTAGCAAAAACCAGTATTTTAGCCACATAAATTCACATCATAAAAAAGGGAGGCATTAATATGTAATACCTTACTCTAAAGTGCAGGTCTTGATCATTGATCTTTGCTACCATCTTCTTCATAATAGCTTCTACTCTCATTACTGTTACCTTTTGAAACAATGCAAGGAGTGAGAGGTGGAAATGAAGGCACGGCTTTTAGCAAGAATTTACGGCCACTTCTTAACGATCCCGAAGAGCTTGACCCGAGCTGATGCAATTTGTGAGGAGGTGAAACTCGTTTTCCGTTCGGGGAACTTGCTTTCACGGACTTTAAAGGTGTAGAAGTGTCTTTCAACATCTCAGGTGTATCATCCTCCAAAATGTCATATAGTCCACCGTCGGAGTCGAGCTGTTGAAGCTCTTTGTCTATAGGGGATTTTGGTGTAATAGGTGAACTGCGCCAACGAAGGGAACCTCCTAAAGTAAAACAACCACTTCTAGGACCTAAATTCAATCGTGAAAGATTTGTCAATTCCCTTGGTTTAGATGATGATGAATCTATAATAATCGAGGGATGATTTGGTAGCGGAGTCTGATGACAGTCATCAGCAAGTATGTTGTCTGCATTATTGTAGTTGACTTTGTCATGGTAAGAACCGACATACAAATTTTCTTTACTTGTTTCCAGAAGTATGTCATTGGTATTAGAAGTCCTTGGAGATTTTGCAAGTGATACATTAGTAGGATCAGACTCGGGTGATGGAAGGCATCTCATAGGAAGAAGTCCGGATACAGAGGCATTCTTTCCATGACTGTATAGAAAGTTAATCAGTAAATAAAGTTGAATTGGTATATGAAACTAGAATGTCATAATCGCAAATCTTACTCTGAGTGTTCGAATGAAGGTGTCGTAGGTGTAAGATAGTGTGGATTACACAACTCAGAATGCAAGAAATCCTTCTTAACCGCGACTGTACTTTCCGATAGCTCCCCGACACCTCTTTTCACGATTGCTTCAGTCACATAATAATCTGGAAACATAGAAATAAGGATTACATACCGAAAGATACTAATCTTCAGCTACTATATACCCTAAAACAATGTTGGAACGAGTGAGCATATTTCTCTATTTTCTAGTTTTGGAGATAAAAGACGAAAATGCATTGAGAGACAAAATTCTAAATGATAATTCTTACAAACTCACCTTCCTTCTTGCCATAAACATTTTTGCACCCCTCACATCGACATCCAATGGAGCAACCAACATTAGCCTTAATATATAAAATAGTTTCATAAGTCCAGCAAAGATTTACTAAGAGATGACATGGAAAGCATGGCAAGATCATTCAGGCAACTGTAAATTCCAGACCTGGTAGCATTCACAATATTTTTTCAGACACATTGACCTTTTGCAATTGCACCCTCTTTTGTGTCTTGCTGAGGATGGCGTCTTCCAGTTTCCATCTTCCTATACATGAAAAATATGACCGAAATTAGTAAATTTGAACCAAAAGAAAAACCTCTCTGTTTCGGGCTGAGTTCATTTATACCCTGCTGTTTACTGGAACCTCAGTGACTGGTTGTACAATCTTGGGAGCAAATGCTAGTGGATTACGCGATTCAATTTGTTGGCGTGTTTCAAGAACAGTACTTTCATACTCAGGTCTGTTGAAGCAACCTTGACATGAACAAGGTTCAGCACAATAGATACCGGCAGCAAAACAGTCACAATAGCTTCAAAGGAATAAGGAGGACAAAGTTAGCATATGTAACACTAAAAATAGTTACGTAAGCAGATGTCAACAAAGTAAAAGCAGAATTACTTACAGTTTCAAGCATTTGCTCTTCTTGCAATTGCAACGCTTGCAACCCTCATCGCTTTCTGATAACTTCTTCCTACAGAAGCATAAATGATCCTACTTATAGAGGGAACGTTATAACTATCAAATCAGCAAGTAGTGCTTACCTTTTATTTTTGGGACTTTGTGGGTTAAACACCTTGTTAATATCTCCATCCCCTGAGCTAAGCTTCCTTTTTGTGTTTACGGTCATGTGACACTCTATTGACTCCATGGTGCAAAGTGATTCAGAAGCTGCAGAACCTTCAATTGTAGAAACCTTTGCTTCAAGTGTTCTATCCTGAGGAGCAGTTGATACTTTCTCAAATGCATCCGAGCAATTCTCCATGTTTTCCATTGACTGACAACTCGTAATAGATGCTGATTTTATGCCCTCCGTACCCATGGAATCCACTGCCAGCTTCATGCTCACAGTTCCACCTTGATCTGTTGGTATATCATTAAAAATGCTGTTTAAGTGTAAGCCAATACCTGACGGCTTGGAAACAGTTAAGGAAGACCTATTGTCATAGCTCTGGGGAATCATGTTTATCGCTAATTGGGACAAGTTAACTAGTCGTCTCTTTCTTGATGTACTTAAATCCACATGAGATGAACCCAAACCCTCTGTTTTTGAAGATGTAGCAAGTGGCACTGAAGTGATCACATCATTTACTAGATTTGGAGAACTGCTGCAGTTTGCTGTAGGTTCTGGTTGAGGTTCTCCAAATTGAAGGCAACGCCTACTCATGCCACGTAGGTGTTCGATGGCCTGCAAGTACTGGTGTCATTATTCCATTGCAAAATGAAAATCCTAGTAGCATTTAATAACCAAAACAAAGCTAAAAATATGGATTCAGTTAATATAATTAATCTCCATATATCAGAGCTACTTTAAATATTTTATACCGCAAGATCATGTGTAGTGTCATAAAATGGAGCATCTGTGACTCCTCCAACATTTTCAGCAAAACCTTCATATGGCTGAACCATTTGTAAAGATCCAGGCTGCAGTTGAAGGAAACCATCACATCCATAACCATCATCTTCTACTCCTTTCTGTAAAAGAGAAGAAAAGACTGTGAAATGAGCATACATGGTACTATTTCCCACCTTGATTTAGGACAATAGAAATCAAGCATTACCTGAGGGTTCAAGTTTTTACTTTCTTTTTCCTGAGAAGAAAGATCAAACATATCAGAATCAATTTGTCGGCATCCATCAGATATACCTTGACCACCATGTTGATCTTCTTTTATCTTCAATGGCTCAATGTCAAAGGTTTCAAGGCCTTTTTCACTCTGCCCCGACAGCAATTGAACTGCACCAGCTTCTCTCCCTGAGTAATGTTTGTCAACAGATTCTAAATTCTTTGAGCATGGCAAACCATTTGCTGATGATTCAAGCACATTATTAGATTGTTTCAAATTTAAGTTAACTGAATATGCAGAGTTAACACAATCAGCTTCCACAGGGTCGGCCAAGTATTCATCAACACATCCAGATGAACTACTAGGTTGGACTGACATAGAATCCTTGGTATCATCCTCCTTAACATCAACGATCATTTCTCGGTGCAATTCACTAACAGATCTTTCCAAATCACCAGGCCTATTGGTACTTTGCTTGTCTCCTTTAACATTTTGAGATACTTCCACATTGGATGACTGAGGCCTGGAATAAGGATAATTTCAGTGCAATCAGAGCTCAAACAAGGAGCTATTCAAGTGGAAAACAATAAAGCCAAAATCCTAGGGGTGACAAACCTTTTCAGAGTATTTATACGCGGAGATGTAAAAACTAGAGGGGGAGAACTGAGTCCCAAGAACCTTGGTGCTACATGGGGTACCTTGTCATGCTTTATAGGAGATAGATTGCTAACAAAATTGGAAAAAGGGGATTCCTGAAATCAAAGTAAAATAATGATAAACAAGATGTCTAAAAATTCATGAAAAAGGAAAATGGTATCCACTTGCAAAGCCTATGCAGTTATATTGATAAGTAACTAGTGAAAAAGAAAAAGCAAGGTGGCAACTGCAAAGTAATGGAACTTAATCAAAATCAAGTTTGAAGGTTTTTGCAAAGTAATGGAACTCAACCCTAAAGCATATGAATATGATAATTGCCTTCAAATCATTCCCGCTTTTTGGTAACCAAAACCGGCACATAACAAAACAAATAACTCATCCAAAGATTCCAAACAGAAGGAAACACAACACTATTACCTTGTGCTAAATCTAAAACCTCAATAATTTAAACATCCATGCAGCATTTACTCATCGAAGAAACCATTTTTTCTTTCCCGGATACCTCCTCTAACAAAATAGCATCCATAAATCTACTTCAAAGTTCAAAAGCAAGCCACCATTCAATTAGAGAACAGTCACATCCTTTTCTTTTTTTTTTTTGCAAAGTTTAGTGTTTTATCACTTCATTGAAATAAACCTCCCAATTCCTCTACAAAAAAAAATTCACAAATAAACCCACTAAATTAGTGAAATTGTAGTCAAAACCTAAGTCAAATCACAATTCCACGAACAAAAATAAAATTGTCACTTTAACCAAACATCTTATGTTCACCGATCCCCAGCCCCCTTTCCCAAACGTTAGCAACATTAACTTACAAACTCCAAATTTAAATCAGATACTAAGAAAAAAGAATCCCATCAAGCAGCAACATTTACCCCTCAAAAAAATCTAAAATCAAAGCCAAAAAAAGAGTAATAACTATCAAAAGAGAAAGATTACTTGAACTGGGGAAAAAGAAGAAGAGGGTGCAGCAGAAGAAGAAGGAATTGGGGATTTAGTAGGTTCAGGAGAATCCATGCTTTGATAGCCTAACCCTAAGCTGTCCCTGCATTTCCACTGTGATTTTTGTTTTTTTTTCCTCTCTTTTTTTTAATTTTTTTCTCTCCCTTTAATCTGCAGAATTTTGACGTTGAAGATTTGTCAATAATTTTTTTATATAATTTTGGTTTTAATTTTGCTTTAAAATGAAAAAAAATGCTTGAGGGAGACGTAGGCTAAGAGAGAACAAAAGGCGGGCATTCAAAAACCGAGCGGGAACATCCCTCGGCCTTTCTATTGGATAACTTTCTGGGCCTTTTTCAGCTGGGCCTTTTGCTCTCTTTTTTTCCTATTATTTTCTTAATTTTGTTCTTAAAAATTAGGAATTATTTTCATTATTTATTCTATTTTAATTTTCACTATGTATGAAGTATCAACATTGTTCAAATATATTCATACTTTAAATTCGGATATATTTTTTATTTTAATTCAATTACGCTTTATAATGCTTATTTTTAATTATTTAATTTAATATATTTCCTATCACTATATTTTGTAAAAATTTAAGATTTTATTCTTAAAGTTGCATTACAAATAAATACTACATATAAATTTTCATTTCATATTTTATTCTAATTTAAGTTTAGATCTATTCAAATTTATTTTAATCTAACTTAAAATATGATCCTCAAATTATTAATTTGATTATATTTTTATTCAATAATACTTTTTTTATACTCACACTTGTAATCATTCTTATATTTTTTAAAAAATATAAGGATAAATATTAAATTTACACATGAACTTTAGTTTAATGTGCAATTTAATATATAAATTTTGATTTGATGCAATTATATACATGAAATTTGAATTACAATTTATATGTATAAATAAAACTTTAATTTTGATTCAATTATACACATTTAAAAAATAAATAAATAATTATTATTATATTAAATTAATATAATTATTTGTGTATGCAATATATCAATATAAAATTATGCTAATTCAATAACGTTACTAATAATTTATAAAAATTCAATCAAATCAAAATTTAATATATATATAAATTAAAATCAATATATAATTTTTTAATAATTTTCCCTCAAAATTTACTCCAACCTCTACATTATAACGGGGCCATTAGGAATTCCCGAAAATGTCAACCATTTGTGATCCAAGTTACATCATTTGGAAGATCTCACTTTATTTTTGTTAATTAATACTAATCTAATATGACAAAAAAGAAAAAAAACAATGGAATTAAATCAGAAATAAAGCATGTATACTTTGCATAATATAAGAAGAGATTTATAAGCACAATCACTCAATTAGAAAATTTTGCAACTTAATTAGGTCAAAATTATTCATTGAGATTAACTGAAAACAATTAAATTCAAAATTTTAATTAAAGTTAATTGAAATTAATTAACATTAAGGAATTGAAAAAAAGCTAATTAAATCAAATTAATTGATTAAGACACAATTCAATATATAAATAATACATATTTAAATAATTAGAATTAGAATTAAATATTACAAAACACAATAAACTGATGATTGAAATTTCTTCAATCAAGACCCACACATGATAGAATTTAAACTAAAATAAACATGGTGAAAACCGACGTATCATTTACATAATGAAATTTGAACATAAATCATCAAAATTTTAAAACCCCAATACAATCAAAACATCATTCTAAGAGACTATTTAACTTTATATTTAATATAAAACCAACTCCTTTTTAAATTAATTAGGAGTAAATAAAGACAATGTTAGTACTTTAAAAAAATCTAGGGTCAAAATAGGTATTTCATGAAAATACAAAGAGTACTTAAAATTTTATTTGAACTTATGAATTTTAAATTGTATTAATTACTATACTTTTAATTTTGTTTTAATCGTGATTTTTCTTTGCATTGCATGTATTTTTTTTCTTTTTTATATTAACCATTATTTTTCTTTACATTACATGAAATTTTTTCTTTTATTTCTAAATAGACCTTTAGTTTTTTTATTATAGATATTATATACAAGTTTTAACTTTAAATTGCTACAAACATTTTATAATTATTATTTTCTATGAAAATATTTCTTACTTATTATTAGTATGAGTAATCACCATTAAAATAAATTAACTTTTTTTTTTGGAGTAACTAGAGATAATGTTAGTATTTTAAAATAAACCCAATGTCAAAATAGGTGTTTCATGAAAATATATAAATTACTTAATTTTTTTAACTTATTAATTTCATACTGTATTAATCACCACGCATTTAATTTTGTATTAACTTGATTTTTTCCTTACATGGCATGTATTTTTTTTCTTTTATTTCAAGATAGACCTTTAGTTTTTTTAATTTTTACTATATATTATATATACAATTTCTAATTTTTATTATATATTTTATTCTTTAATATTTTCTTTATAAAAGCTAAGTTATTTTTATTGCTTAGTTCAATTAATTTTTTTATTGATTGAGTCTTAGCTCAATAAATATCAGTATTGTTATCAGTGCAGGAGAACGTGAATTTGAATGCGCTAAAGTACATTATCCTCTTATTTAAGGATTGAAGAAGAGCTATAAATAATTATAGTCATTGTATCAAAAAACATAGATATGATAAAAACCTATAATAAAATTATGTTTAAAAATAATAATTTTAATGGCATTACAATAACTCAATTCAATATTATATTATTGTCTCTTATTTTTATTTTTTTTACATATTTATATAAACTAGTAAAAATTAATCTTAGAAAAGTATTTTTAGATTTTATCAATCACTTTTCTTTTTAATTTTTATTTTCTTAAATTCATTTAGATTATTTACTTTTATAACTTTTGTTCAGATAACCAACTTTTATAATTAGATTATTTGTAGTAGGTAAATGTTTTCATATTTAATGAAAACTCTTAAATTTTAAGAAATTGTTACTTTTGATAATATTTTTTAAATTTAATTATATATATTTCTAGATAAATTTTAAAAATTAAGATTTTATAGATAAATTAAATCGTTTTTATATAAAAAAATGTAACATGTATACAATTTAACTTTTAACAACTTTTCTTTTTAAATTTATATAATTGACTTACCTTAATTAAAAATGACAAAATTTTTCATCTAAATTTGATTTAACTTTACATTTTACATAATATTTTGTAATTACTTTAATGTTTATAATATTTAAATTTTTTAATCTACAATTTTAAATTTCAAATTTTTTTATGAAAATATAAGACTAATAAATCATTTTACTTTTTAAATAGTAGATGAATCCCGCAATGCCAAATTATATTCCTAATAAATTAAATTATGAAATATTCGCAATGTTGATAAAAATAATTATGTAACAATTTTATAAAAAATTGATATGAAAATTAAATAATATTTTTATTGAAATGATAAAATTAAAATAGAAAATATTATAATAACTCAGGTTAAAATCACATAATTTCTATTATATATATTCTAAATTTATCAAGATATAAAAAGAACGATAACACAAAGGGATCAATAAACTGCTTTAAACTTGTTCTCTCTCTCTCTATATTTTTTTGGATAAATTTGTTGTCTGTTTTTAAGCACGGTTTACACATTGCTATCCCAAGAATCGCTTTTTATTTTCAGTAATGTGACTCCCATTGGCTGAACCTAAAGGACTTTTGCAGTTGCACATATAAAACTAACTGAGAAGGGCATCAAATATACCTGAATTGAGCTTCAGCAGCGCCGGACTCTGACCCACTAGTTTACTCAATTCTCCCACCACTCGATCCATATACTGCACGTAAAGACCATTTCTGCTTTCTAAAACTTCAACAGATTTACGTGCTTGGAGAAGTGATGTCACCCACTCTTCGAAAACACCTGCAATATGCCTCTGCCAATGTCATTTATCATTTCATAATATGGTCACTACCTATGTTGCTGGGATTCTTCGTTATATGGAGATATGGAGATATAGCCTTCGAGAATCCTTCAAATACATGGAAAACTTAGAAAAACTAATCATACCCATGTCGGATACATACCCATATCCGATACTCACATACCATTTTTTATCTCCTGGGGGCAAATTGTACCATATGCAATGAACATATATGCAAAATGCAAGGGTCAAGGACGTTTTTCGTGCTTATAGTGCTGCCATTGCATGTCTGGTATTTGCAAAGTACTACATCGATAAAAGCTAAATTATGAGGTGATAATTGATACGTTATCGGAAAAGTACGGTGAATCGGTAGGAGCCTAGGAGGCAACAATATTATACATAAGAACTAAATTATCAGGTGCAGAAAGGAGTGGTGATGCCTACTGTTTTCAAAGTCTTCATTTGTTGACCAGGTTAACAAGTAGTCCGATACCAAAAACTCAATAAGCTGGATCCTGTTACCCACAGAAATTAACAGGTCAAAACTGAGCTTGTCATTGTACATGAAGTCTAGATGCATATTCAAATCTACAGTATTAGATAGCCTTTTCATTTCATAAAAGATCCTTGGACATTCAAAGCTCCAGTCAGTGTTCATGAAATTTCAGGTCTTTAAAATTTTAGTCAAGAGGACAATTCTGTTCCAATGGCATGGTAGATATTTGGAGGAAAAACCCAAGATTTGACAAATAATCTGCAATCAATGATATATCTAAGGCAAACAAACTTAATGATTCAAAATGAATTTCTGAGCTATCATGTCTTCTCCTCCATTGCTAGAAACTCGATACAGTACAACCATAAAGATTCCAGGAGAAATCTTTAAATTTGAATAAAAGAAAGAACAAATTCCAGTATGCAGAAGACAAAACAAAAACCCAAGATGTAACATATAAATCCAGGATAATTTGTGGTTTATATAACAAATCATAATGCAATTTTCTCAAAGACACCATGCATGATGGTAAGAAAAACGGAAAAACATAGAGCTAAATCCTCACGTACAAGGAGAAAGACAGGGAAAAAGAAAGAGTGGTCAATACATGATTGTCCAATCTCCTAATTTGAGATAACTGTGACTAATGATTGTAACATTTTGTCTTGCCAAACTAAAACTAACAAGATGCAGTAAACAAAGGTGAATTAGAGGAAAGCAAAACATGAAAAACTGGATTGGCTAACCAAGAAATACTTACATTACAAACATGCACTCATGCATGGCAGGAAAAGTTTCATCAAATGGGTCCGAGAAGAGTAAACTTTCTGCCAGTACAGATATTCTTTGAGAAATTGAAAGTATTATACGTTGTCCAATGTATGATTGACATCCAAGCTTACGAAGCAAATGTTGGATGTCCAGCTGGGAATTTGTGTCACTTTTACGTGCCTCTGTATTAGCATGTCGAAAACAAAAATAAATAACTGGTTAAAATTTAAAAGGAGACAAGAAGAGAAAAAAGACGCCCAACATCCGAATTCTACCATCGACAGATGCTAATATAAGCAAGAACCAAAATTTTTCTATTTATCACAAACTTACAACAAATATAAGTAGGTTCCAACCATGATGGACTATTTACCATCTCTTCTTGATGGAGAAGACATCTCTCTAACCAAACACATGATTAATCTGCTAACAACTCCTTCAACAGATTCCAAGTTCTTTCCCATCGATAAGAGATTCTTCAATGCCGCTTGAGAAGACACGTGAAAGAGTAGGAAAAATCAGCACACAGATAAGACAAGTAGAAAGCTTCAATCGTTAGAGTAAGTAAAGAATGAATGTCGGTAGAAACTAAGGGAAAAGAGCACAAAATGAATATGAAAATCATCGGGTATTCATTAACTTTCAAATCTCAAACAGCCTTTCAGACTCAACAATGCTGAACAACCACTAGTTTACATCAGACAAACAATCTTCGTTTTCTTAGCTTCCTTTCTCATTTACACAAGAAAAGAGAGCAACCTCACTGAAACGTGAGTTTTGCAGAATCCAAAGGGGGCCTAAATCTGGGTGACTTGAGTCCATGCTCAATTGAGTCAGATCGGGGATTCTTATTTCTCAATAACCTTTGTGCATTCTCATTTTCAAATATTCTATCTGCCTCTACAAATCCTCCAACTAGTACAAAACACAAATCATAAAAACAAATTTATAATTCTGTTTTTTCAATTTGATTTCAAGGTTAACCAACGTTCAAACATCTTTAATATGCAATCCTTTCTATACCCTCTGCCTTTTCCAATGCTATTTCTAAAGTTTCATATAATTAACTTGGTTTCAAAACACTTTATTCCAAAAGCAGCCTTTGAGCCATTGACTCAGATATAAATTAATCGGTGATGTCAAAATCAGATACACATATAATCTACTTTAGAATAAGACAAGATACGTTAAAAGGGAATAGAAGCTTTTCCTTCTCCAGTATTAACTAACCTTACTTTTGTCCCATGTTAACTTCATATATGGTAAGCAGACAAGGCACTGTCAAGTAATCAGGGTAATGCTCCAGTTTTATTAGGCTTTTATTTCATCTCCTATATTCTATGAACAGGATGAGTCCACCCAATTGTCAAACGTCTAATGGAGGAAAAGTTTAATCTATTCCGTAAGTAGAGAAAACAAACAAAGAGGTTCAACTCTGTACCAACTCTGTTTCTTATAGAAAATAAATGACTGCCTTAATCGAGTTTTCAAATAATTGTCCCACGATCTGAAAATGAAAATGGCATTTGGCAAGCACTAATTGCAACTTATCCTGTTTTATTGGATTCGAAGAAACGCCATATCCAGGAGCAGCAACAATCTAAATAGATTGGATATTCCTTTTGTTGATCTCTACAAAATCAATGCTCTAGTTCACAGCTATTCTCACCAACTATCTTGTGGCTTTTTCACTATGCTATTGGTAATCTAAACAAGAAACAACCATGGGACTGAGATATCTTAATCTGAATTGAAAATTGAACTTATAAAAGCAATTATATTTGAGAGAAGCGATTTTTACTAAATTAATTTGAATATATATGTTTAGATGGCGAGATTCTTAAAAAAAAGGCAATAGCGTAGAAGTCCATGCATCGAGCTTAACAATTGAAACAGATCGTGCATTAATTTCTACTGAAACAAATTGCATAAGCTCCAATAAATGATTGTGATACCATTTCATGATTACCTAAAATGAAATCCACAGCTTGGTGAGACCAATTTTTGAATTTAGATTCCTGAACCTATAAGGAAGGTATGAAATAAGAAGAAATAAAACTATGGATTTACATCTCTTAGAGTGATAAACAAAAACCAGAAGAAAAAGGGAAATCACTCTACAGGAGAACTAGAACTGCAAAGCTCCACAAGAAAATCAACCGAAGCCCTAAGCTGCTCAGCTTGATCTTCATCGCTAAAGCCTGTAGTTTTAATAGAACTCCAATTAATAGTTCAGCTACAATAGAAAAGTCCATGCATAAACTGGCACTACTTTTGCAACGGTCAAATCATCGATAGCATACCCGTTGCCATAATTCAGAAGCTATGTATTCAAATCAATAACTACTACACGTTGCCAGAATTCAAAAGCTAAGAAACATAGATCGGGTCACTGACATTCAAAGCATAGAGCTAGATTAAAGTGCAATATATTCAAAAAAAAAAGTCCACTCAAAAGTCCTATGTACCGAAAGCATGCCGTTTTCGAGATGATCCACATGTTCTCCTTCTCTCTCTCAATCGAACTGCAAAGCAGAAAATGGAACCATAACGTTTTAAGCAAACATTGAGAAGAACATAGCTGATTCTGATTATTAACTAATGATGTTAATTTAACCTTGTCTGAGAAATCTTCGACGAAGAACATCATGGAATCTACGATCAGAACCGTCTCCAAGTCGATTAGGGCTTAATTTCCCCAAATTATCAAAGAAATAACACTTGCAAGAAGCAGTTTGTGGGAAAATATCACATTGCGAAGCCTCTACATAATACATACATAAACTCAACCTTAAGAAGTTCAAATAAAACTGAAAGTAGGCATAAGGGAGAAAAATAAAAGAGTAGAAAAATTGTAAAGAGAACCTTCGGCTTCCTTGAGATCGTCCTTGAGCTTGAGAATCTCTTGCTTTCGCTCCTTCGCCTAAAATTACATCGAAAGAAGATAAATTAAAACATAAATTTGGTGAATGCAAGAGGGAAGTGGAAAATGAAAGAAACAGAGACCTTTCGCTTCCATTTAAGAGCGTCATCGGACAGGGAAGGAGGAGGAGGATGGCGCTGTAAAAACTTTGATCGGAGAAGAGAGATGGCAACGGCTAGCTTTAATGGTTCTTCTTTTAAAGTATTTGTCGCTGCCGATGGTGCTTGGTGTTCACTGGAGGACATTTCTGATTTCTCTCCAAATTTCAAAAAAGAGCGGGAGATTTGGCCTTTTTCGGGTTGTTTTTTTCCCCTCGATCAATTTTTATAGACTTGCGGATTTTAAAGGTCAATTTTGTATATTAGCCCCTCTACTATGAATAAGTTTTAGATTTAATCTATATAATTTAATTTGATCAAATTTAGCTCATGTATTTTTTGAATTATAAAATTTCGTAACTGACCCAATTTGTAGCAATTAAATCTATTTGACTAAAATTTTCTATTAGTCCAATTTGATAATTCCTAGTGTCCCTACAAATTTCAAACTTTAAAATTTTAGACTTGAGTCAAAATGACAATTGTCAAATCTATTAACTAGCATTTTGTGACGAATATATAAAAATAACAAACTGGCTTAGCCCCAAATTAAATAATATAGAGACTAAATCTACAACTTAATATAATACAAAGACTAATAATTGAAAAAATTTTGACTCGAATTTAATTCACCAATAATAATTACACATAGTAAAATTGATATCCACAATATAATTATACAATTTAATCAAGTGGAAAAGTTTAGGGTTTTTTTTTTTATAAATAGAAAATCTTTTTATTAAAAAGTCTACTCTATGTAGCACGCTTTTCTATATGCTTGTCATGGCATATTATTGTCTTTTTATATTGTTTTAGTTTTCGTCTTCAAGTTTGATAGCATTTTAAAGGTTTATTCGTTTTGGATGTTTAATACTTGATATTGGAAAGGGTGATCTATTGATTGTTGTTGAGTTTCAACTATGGAGAAGGAGATGGAGGTCTTAATATAGAAGATGGGGAAGACGAGGCATTGCTTTTGTCGATAGATTCGAAGTTGCAAAAACCGACGTATGAGTGCTGTTTTGTAGAATGTTTCTTAACAGCTAGTGTTATTCATTTTCTGACTATGAGGAATACAATGACGAACTTGTAGCATCCTCTAGAGGTGTCTAGATCTCAAATTTGAGTTAGAAGAGATATTTATTCAAAATTTTTCATGAAATGGATGTTAAATGAGTGGCTAATGGGGCTCTATGGACATTCAACAATCATTTACTAGCTACCCATTGGTTAGAGAATAATGAAGATCCGATACAAATCCCTTTGATTTTCTCTGCTTTTTAGATTCAAATTAATGATTTATCTCCAGTTTTCTTTTTAGAGATTATGGCAAAACAATTGGAGAATTTTATTGTGCGTTTTTTAGAGTATGACACGAAACAATTAAATCGGGGGTCAAGAACTATCTTAAGATTAAAGTTGATTTAGATGTTAGAATACCTTTGAAGAGAAAGAAAATTATAGTATGTCCATCAAAATTCATTTATGTTAATTTTCGATACAAATGACTCACTTTGTTTTGTTCCTTGTGTGAATGTTTGGGCCATAATGATAAGTTTCTGTACTGTTAGGTTGAGCAAAGGTGAAGATATCATTTTACACTAATTTTGATAACAACTCCTCTTGAAACTCAACTCAATTTAAAAAAATTTAAAATCGAATTAGGATGATAAGATAAAACTTATCAACTCGATTAACTTGAATTTTTTTTTACTCAATTCGATCAAACACTCACATTTAATTATACCCCTTAAAAGGTTGATATTCAAGCAATAAATAGATAATCAATAGAAGTTGCATGAATCACAGAATCTTTAGCCAACTATCTGATTTTGTTCAACAAAAAAGGAAACAAACATTTTAGATTCTACTATTATTATTAATTAAATGCTTTCACACTTAAGAAAGTGCAAGAACACTGTATCAAAATTAGTATAAATGACATATTGACGATGATTGTAGGCAAGGCAAATCCATGGTACTATGCTTTGCTGTCCTTTTTTTTTCTCAATAAACACACTGCTGATGATGACCTTGAAAAAAAAAAGTATACAACTCGAGAAAATTTTACCTGTCCTTGGCAGCTGCAACTTTATCAAATAATACAAGTCCTTGCCGATACAGAACAACAATAATAAGTAGCATGCAAAACTTAGAATAGATTCTGACAGGCCTCGACCTCGGAGGCTGATGCATCGAGCAGGCCTTGCCCAGATGGATTCAAGCTAATGGTCTTCGTTGCTGCGTCGAATACAGCTTTCTGATATAGGTCATCCTCCATTTTCTTAAGGATTTCCTTAACCACTTTAAAATCTAGTCCCCCAGCCAAAATGAGTCTCCCGATTATTTCTCCAAAATTATTTGGTGCTTTCGGTAAGTCAATGGCAATGTCATCCAGCAAGGCACCGTAGAGGAGGCATCCGGTCCCAATGTCTCTTGCAGTAAAAACTTTCTTTGTAAACAAGTATTCAAGAAGTTTCCAGACTGGCTCGACACACGGTGGGCTTTTGTCCAAGGCAATTGAAATCGCTTCTTTCACAACCTCAGGGTGGTGTGATGGAGATTTTAGTTCCTCCACGCACAGCAAAGCTTCATCAAGCAGCCTAACGTAGAAATACTCATCCAACAGCGCTCGTATTTTTCTCTGAAGATCATCTGGATTTAGTATTGCAGCTGGGGCCGGAGATTTCTCCGCGATTGGAGACACAGCAGCCACAGGCACAGGTTTAGCAGAAACAGAAGGTTGTGCCATAGGCTCGGCACCCAAACTAGTGTTGGATTGCCAAGCAGGAGGGGCTGAACTTCCCTGCAATAGGGCACTTGTCTTGCCGCTCATAAGGTCACCACTACCTTGAGGCAACAGCCTTGGATTCATTGAAGATTTTTGGATTGATGGTGACTGGCCACGCCCTACAGGCAGGCTTTGTGCATCACCCCTCGGCATTGACCGACCCCTAGGAACTTCCCAATTATCATTGTCCATTCCAGGCATACCAGGCATTCTCCGGGTTCCTGGCATTCCAGGCATCAAACCTCCAGTACCGGGGCGGGTGATAGGAAATCCCCCAGGACCAGTACTCACAGAACCAACTGGAACAACACGACTATTTCTAATACTTGCAGTAGCACCTGGACGCAGCCCAAGATTCTTTTCAGCCTCAGAATGAATTTCCGTAATTGTTTTGGCTTTCACCTGCAGGAATCCATACACAAAGAAAACGTCAATATTAAAGCCCATTCACATAGGCATGCCAACAGGACCTATCTATCTAATCAAACCCAAATGATAGCATTGTGACCCACCTCCTCCCGTCTGGGAACCCATTTGTTTGCACGAAGATCAAGAACATCACGAACCATAAATCTCAACCTTGGAGCAAGCAGAGGATTTGTAGTCAATTCCTTCAATCTGCTGAAGTATGTATCATTTATTCGCCGCGATTTTGGGCTCTCATCAAGTTGCTTACCAATAGTGTTGAAGAACTGACAAATGGCCTCAACATTCTCCTCTGCAGGGCAAGCTCTACTGTCATGGCCCAAAAGTTCCTGTTTGGCACCAAAGGAAAAAAATTATTTAGCATGACTTACTGAAATTTCCAATTTGCATGGTTGAAACAGAAGTAGCGGCAATCACCTGTACAATGTGATGGACTATCTTCTCAGGTACCATTTTCTGCTTCAGAAGCTCGCCAATTAAACGAATATTACCCAAAGTGCGGAGCTTGGCCATCCTTTCTTTATCTCTACGATCCATCTCTTGCTCAGGGGCAGTCATAAGCCTCACTTCTTCCCTAAGCTTGTCAGCTCCTTCAAATGCCTCCTGGCAGTTATTCAAGAGGACTCGCTTAAATGTAATATCTTTTCCACCAGGTTCATCAGATGGGAATGAGGGCAGCTTATCATTAAGATCAGAACATAAGAGAGAATACATAGGGCAAAACGTCGGCTCCAGAACAGCCTTCTCAAATATTAGAGAAATAACACCCTGTAAAGACAACATAGATACCATCAATGATTTCATCTTACAACCAGCCGTAACAATATAAGAACACAATATACATAAAATGTACGTGTGCGTGCATATACATCTACATACAGAAAAAGGTGTGACAATGTCAAAAAATAAAACAGAAATGTAGAAATAATAACCTTCAAGATATCAGCTGATGTGATACCAGAATCAATAAGTTGGCCCTTCAGAAGATCATACTTCTCAGGAGTCAGCTTGTTCAATATCCTACACAGAAAACACACCCATTAAGTTCACAGTTAATTTAATAATGCAACAAAAGAACGCTTGCCTCTTCTTATCACGCATACTCAAAAAAAATGAAACCACCTTGCAAGTTGGCAATAAAGTCAAGGCTAGCAAGGGAATCAGATGCTACATTCGCATCTTTTACCACCATGAAATTTTTTCATCATGAAAGCATCTCATATTCAGCTGCTTCCAGAACTAAAAGTTCTAATACCAACCATATAAAAAAGACATTAAACTCTGAAGAACTCGGGTAGACCTTGAGAAATGCTATTGTTGTAAAGCTCACAGAAATGCCTTGCTTCTATTAACTTATTAAGGAAGAAAATTATGTTTCTACTACATGATTTTGCTACATAGATTATTATGGCACCCTAAAACCAAATCCTGGATAACATAAACAAGTGCGAGGTCTTTTTTATGGGTTTTCAACAGATATTAGAAATACATATATGATAAGAAAACCTAAATATCAAAGAAAAACCTAATTTTACCGTATATGATGCAAGCAACATAAACATAATTCTAATGTATTTACCCTTTAACACTCTTTAGTACACGATCTTTCTCTGAAAGATTTCCCCTTTTAGCCGACCATGGAACCTCAGCCTTAACCAAAGCTGGAGTAGATCCTCCCTGATTTAACAAAGAAAACCCAATGGTAATGCCAAAGAAAAATGATATGCATAGCTAGCTGCAGCGATAAATAGGAATAAATACAAAGCTAATATATTATCATCATGAAAAAAAATATCAATAGGACTGACGCCAAAGCTAAGCAACTTATATGCTTCCTCACTAATATAGGATGGAAATAAATAAACAAAAACACAATCCTATATGTAAGGCTACTAATGCTGTTGAACAATTCATCATTACATGTCAAACAAATTTAAAGAAAATTCAGAGCAATCATTTAGGTGTGCAACTTATTGAACCATTACTCTCAGATTGATGTAAATACCTAAAGGTTACAACCTTAAATAGAGTGGAACTATTGATTCCAGCACTGATGCCTAATCAAAGCTCGTCAATAAAAGTTTTATGACCAAGGAATAAGCCACAAGATGCTTCAAATACTCGCCCAACACAAAAAATAAATAGTTGAAGACACGGGAAACCTTAATTGAAGCTTTTTATCTTACCCCTTGGGTAGAAGAGTTTTGTGCCCTTGAAATTTGAGGGTTGAATTGTTCTTGGCGATTAAATTTATTAGCTTCTTGTTGTCTGGAATCAAATCGGTTCCCCAAATCTCTACCCCGAAGCAATTCCCGGGACCTCTCATCTCCAGCCGGAGGAAACTGTGCTGAACGGCTAAACCAATCACGGTTGTCAGGTTCAGAGTAGCGGTTCTGACTATAATTTGGAGGCTAGCAAAAGTACAGAGAATGGAGAAACAAGTGTTAACAAAGAATGACTGCTTGGCAAAATTATTTGAAAATACAAGAACTTCATCAGGGCAGCTAATTGCTGTTAGGATAAGTTTGAAAAGTAAAAAAGTAAAGAGCACTTAAGAGTCTACATTGCTTTCTCCACGACTCCAGCTTTTATCTTCACCGAAGAGCTCCACTTCAAAATCTTGTTTGATTTTAAGAATCTCATCAGCAACTTTTACAGCCTAAGAGAAAGTGAGAAGCATAATCAGATATAGCATGATCAACTCAATATAATTGAAACAGAATGCTAACAAAAATGAACAACTTGCATGCAAATAAAAAGCATATATTTGTTCTTTTCTAGCCAAATGCAACAGTAGTTTGCAGATGCACAGTTGACATATATTAAGCAAAAGTTCATACAATTACCTCTCTAAGCTGTAGAAGTTGGTCCCTAGTGTACCGCACACGTTCACGGCCCTCAAAACGTGAGTCTCCAGCCTACAACAATAAGGAAATTGATAACTTCAGATTCTACCACCCAAAAATAATTCAACAAGCAGCATGTTAACATTCATATCAACAAGCTAAAGGATAAACCAGGAAACTAAACGTGCAAATTATGAGGCATACTCCTAACACACTTATAAAAAAACTTACTTATCAAACAAAACCAAAAGGATAAGCCACACAAATATTAAGTAACAACAAAATAATAAGATATCACAATGTTGAAATCTAAAGATTTTGTATCATAAGAATGTTATCATAAGACCCAACCTTTTGTACTCCACAGTCCTCAACCTGACTTAGTTAATAAGAACTCACAAGGTTGGAATCTAAAGATTTCGTATCATAAGGCTGATCTCACAAGATCCAACATCTAGTACTCCACAATTCTCAATTAGGAGATCAAAAAGTAATTAAGCAGCAAATATATATCATATACATAAGTTGAGTTTAGAAACTCCACTAGAGTGCACGTGAATTTAAGTATACATGTTCACTGAATAATTTACCATTAACTTGTTTATTTATACTTAAACAGACACGGGATAATCAATTAAACCAACTTAAAAGAGCTTTTTAACTCACACAACAACCAAAAATAGAGAAACCTTAACCTATTTAGGGTGGCACTGTTTAAGGTGAGATATATATAAAAACACATATATAGATATATGATGCTTAAGTTCTGCTTATGCAAACCAGTTAACCTTAACAAAAACATCTTCCATATACAACCATTGAAACACATCTAAGAATACTGACCCACAACTAGGACAAGTTATTTGATTTTTTATCAATAGAACACCTATATTTGTTTAAAAACATAAAAGATACTTTCTATTTTTGTAGTTGTAGGTCCTTTATGCGTAATCAGGAACTGATACAGTACCAACTTAAAGCCCCACCTAAAGCCTACATATTTTTTTTTCCTTTGTCCATATTTACAGCAAGTACACATACTAAGTGACCCACCAAGAATTAAGACAAAGCTAATAAAATTCTTCCTCTTTAAAGATACAATGTAATATTTAACTCTATATTCTTTAATTAGTCAAGTATTAAAAACAATTCAGCTAATACCAGGGTTCCTGTTAGAGATAAATCACATTCTTTCTCTTTTGAAGTTCTAATGCAATACCTATTACCTAACTCTATAGGCTTTAATTTGTCAATATCAAATAGAATTCATCAAAACCAAGTTGTTAATTAAGAGGACCTCTACTGCAATAAAACAATGTTAGAATCAACAATAAAAACAATCAAATCAAATCTACTAGCTAGGGATTCAATCCCTAACAGCTGCTGCACTAATAATTATATATAAAAAGAATTCCTAGCAATCACTCACAAATCAAAAAGACTAGATCAAAAGGGATAAAAATATTGAACCTTAAGAGAAGAAGCACCGCCACCGCCATGGGAACGAAATAGAGGAAGATCAGAAGAAAAGGAACCAAATGTTAATGAAGAAGACGAGGATGATGATGACGCCGAAGATGACGAAGGACCACCAAAAAGTCTGTTCCCTCGACCACCACCAGGTCTTAAACTCAACACCGTTTTATCACCTTGCTGCATACCTAGATCTTATCACGTGAGATTCAATCTCTGCCGACCGATTCAAAAAAGAACAAATAACTCAGCGATACGTAAAAAAGCTGAATCTGAATATATGAAAGATTAAAAAAAAGAGAGAAAATTTAAGTTTTTTAAATGTAAAAAATTGGAATCTTTTTGGGGGGTTTCTAGAGAGAGAAAGGAGATTGAAAGTGAGAGTTTCTCTCTCTTCTGCGAGAGAGCAAAGAAGAGAAGAGAGGGACGTATATGTGAGGACGGTACTAGAGATCGAAAAACAAACCCTTGTTTTTTTTTTAAATATTTTTTGGTCATTAATAATTAATAAATAGATAAATAAATATATTTTTATTTATGAACTGGAGATTACGTCGTAATTTTTACTGGAATTTTTCGTTGGCTTTGACTGACAACTTTGCCCTTCCTTTTTATTAATTGTAACTTCCATTTTTATTTTTAAAGGAAATTTATTGTAATTTTGAGAAATTACAGATTTCAAATTATAACAGGATTGTTGAAAATCGAGAAACGTGTCCTACTTGGTAGGTGGATCCGACTCAGACAAAATAAATTTGTTTTCAAATTAGGTTATTAATGGAATGGAAAAATTATTATTTAAATTCAATTATAAAATATATAAATGTTAATAAAAATATCCTTTAAAACTTCTTTATATTAAAGATTGAATTCAAGTGTTAACCGAAAATGCTTAAGTTTAACGTTTTACATATTTAGTTTTTAAGAAAAAATCAAAAATTTCCATTTGTGCATGATTGAATAAACTCAAAATATCTAATGGAAAGGAGGCTCATCCGATTAAACTCAAATAATTCAACTTTCTCTAATAATTAAAAATAATAATACAATTTTGGCCAACATTTTCCCAAACAAGAACCTACAGTTGTTTTGACATATTCGACATATTCTATCGCAGATCCGATTATTAAAATATTAAATGTGACACTTTAAGATTATACCACTTTTCCACATGAAAGTTCATATAAATTTTTAAATTTTCAAGCAATAATTTGACGATTTTAAAAAATCTCATCAAACTTTTATATTTTTCAAGTTCAATAATCAAAATAGATTCAAGTACCAAAGTTGACAAAAAAAATTACAGGTACGAAAACTAACCTAGTTGCCAAATTCAATGCCAAAAATTATATTATCCCATAAAAAACATATTAAAAGTCATATTATTAATAGTAGTTTAAGAATTTCATAAAAATTAACTCAAAGCATTACTAATAAAAGTGTACATATAAACAACCTTAGCCCAAAAAGGCTAACAGATCAACCAAGTTTCTATAAACGTTAGATGGAAAACCAGAATGCCATCAACAACATGGCACAATTGAGGGAAAATCTCAAAACGATTTCTTTTCATAAGAAATCAAACCATGCACTCCACCTTCAGCTTGTGCTGCACCGGTTCGAACCTGTTCCAGGTTCAGGACAACATGATAGTGTACCATAAGCAACAATAATCAAATCACAAACCAGAAAAAAAAAGACATGGGATCTTATAAAGGAGATTAATCATACCTCAAACCTCAGTGTGCCTGATCTCAAGAGTTCATGTGCAGACGGTAGAGAGGAAGCACCGAGATCTTGGAATCCTTGCTTGACTGCTTGCATTGTGTAAGGTATAAATTTTAGTACAGAGCCTTTATCCGCGACTGCTCCAACAACCCCTTGTGCGATCTTCAACTTCACTGTATCACCCAAATATCTTTGATCACTTCCCTTAGTCATTGCTTCTAGGGAGCCCATGCCACGATATTTTTTGACACGTTGACCATTCTAATAAAAACAAAACATGAGGGTTTGCAGAAAAGGATTGATTTAAATTAAATGTGAAATGCATATATATATATATGTTTCTTTGTGTTTGTAGAAAAGAGTGTGTTATATGCGAAACAAGTGATGACTAAAGCAATGAAACTACATAAGGCAATGAAAGAACCAAAAGTAAAACAGAAAAGTTTTGTCATTGGATAAGACTCGCATATGTAAGAATCAGACTCTCACTAACTCCTGTCTGGTGAGCAGTGCACCATAATTTATCTATAATGCCTAAAGCTACAGAAAACAAAAGCAGTATCATACCTTATACTCATAAGCTCCAGGAGCCTCGGTGCTTCCGGCTAAAAAGCTTCCCATCATCACAGTAGAGGCCCCCAAAACCAAAGCCTTGACAATATGTCCAGAGTTTGAAATGCCACCATCAGCAATAACAGGCACACCATGCAGTGCCGCAATAGATGACACCTTGTAAACGGCTGTTGCCTGAGAGGTAGCAAAAACAAAGAAAATAAATTTGGCAACTTATAATGAAAGATATAATCTAGTAAAATGATATTTTCAATTAATTATTTAACAATGTCAGCTGGTATTAGTTTCTGTATAGATGATTCATGATAGACGTAGTTATATGCACTACAAACACCAAATAAAACTCTTAATTGTGAAACAAAAATAGTAGTATGTTTATTTATACATATATAAACAGTCCATCCTATGAGATAATGATAGGTAATCTTAGCATATATCACACATAAAATACGATATATTCTATAAATAAGTCTACTATCTTTTATTTAAATGCGTGTTTTTCACTGGATAAGAATCATAAATCTCCACTAATGATCACTCCATTTAGAGATTTAAATAACATTTGCAGACGTATTTTTTTGGTTGAATCATAAATCTCCACTAATGATCACTCCATTGTAGACATAATGGATACTATCCCGTCAGATTGTAATAAAACCTGAAAATTGCAACTGTAACATCACCTTGTAGCTACTATTTAAATCCATGGAACTCATTTTTCCTACAAAAGGCCATCTTACATATCATTCCGATTTATTTTTCTCTGTAAACTACCAAAGATAATATTGATAAGAAATAAATGCTTTGAAGACTTGAAACTAACCCGAACATAAATCTGAAAAGTGAAGAACATTCATACAAAAGAACATGCGCAAAGTTATCAAACTATCATCATGAACCATCGAAGAGAACACATGAAATAAAAGTTTCTATTTTTTTTACCTGTCCTCGTCCAACAGCACAAACCTCTTGTGTGGTGCAAATGGACCCAGACCCCATCCCAACTCTTAATCCATCTACACCAGCTTGAATCAAATTCTGTGCTTGTGCCATAGTCACCACATTCCCACCAATCACATCCAATTGAGGATATGTCTTTTTAATGAACTTGATCATCTCAATCTGATATATAGAATTACCCTGAGAGCTATCCAAGACCACCACATTGGCCCCTGCCTTCACCAAGTGCTCCAACCTCTCCTTATCCGACTCTCTTGTCCCTATAGCTGCACCCACCATCCATTCCCCATCAGCTCCTACTGTTCCCGCCCCTAATTTCGGGTACCCCTTTAGCCTTTCCACATCTTCTTTGACCACCACGTTGACCGCCTCACCATCCCTTTCCAACACAAGGAAATCACTATCTTTTTCATCTAAAAGAGTCTCAATCTTTCCCAAGTCACAATCCCAATTAACATACTCCACACTCTTACAATCCCTCTTGTAATCAAATATTTTTACTGGTTTATCTTTCAAATTCTCATAATCAGACGACGAAAGATAACCCAATAACTTGGATGGCAGACCACCTGTTTGTAAAAATTACACAAACATTAAAAACCCCAAAACAGAGAAAAAAATAACCCAACAAGGATGCTAACTAGTTTCCAATTTACCTGATTCAGTAATAAAAACATATCGTCCATGATAAGCAGGTAAACCATCTACAGGAGAAGCAAATGAAACAGAGGGAGTAATAGGAACACGAAGTGACTTAGCGGAACGGATAATGGAAGCTTGTTGAGAAGAAGTACAGTTGTAATGAACAATAGCGATACCACCGAGGGCAGCCATTGAAGCAGCCATGTGAGCTTCGGAGACAGTGTCCATAGGGGAAGCAACACAAGGGATAGAGAGTGGGATATTGCGAGAGAGACGAGTGGATACAGAGACGGCATCGGTGGGGAAGTCAATGTAATGAGGGAGGAGGATAACGTCATCGTATGTCAATGAGTAACCTTGGTTGAATGTTTTTGGGGCTGGGAAACCGTCCTCCATTTTGATTGCTTGCTTTTTGGTTTTGGTGATTAGGGTTTATGTCGGAATGGATGAATGAGGGTTTACGTTCGAATGGTTTAATAGAGGGGTTTAAGTAATGCCCAAAGGAATTTGAATTGTAGCAAAAGATGCCGTAAAAGTATCAAGAAGGTAGATTATACTTTCCTTTCTCGATTAAAATAAATAAATTAAAGAGTAAAATGATATTTTTTTTAAATTATTATTTTTCATGTTAAAATTTATTTCATTCATTTTTACTGTGATTATCTGATAGATATATTAAATTAAAGGGTAAAATAGTCTTTTTGTTAAAAATTTTATTCATTTCTACCGTTAAAAACTAATGCATTAACGTTTAAATAAATAACACATCACATGTGACTATTTGATTATTCTGTAAACTACCAAAATTTTTAACTAAAAAAATAAATGAAATTTTTAGTAGAAATAATCAATTTACTTTTTTTTATTTAACGTTTCTTTTAATAAAAGCAACAAAACGTAATTTGATGAATAGTCATTTTACTCGAAAATACACTTTAGCGTATGGTTTGGCCAAATACCACTTTTCGAACACATTATAGTCATTACGAATTCTTGATAATGCCATTCTGTTTGGCCAATGTTCCTTCAACATTTTAGAGTATTATGGATGATGCTTTTCGCTCTTTTCTTCGTCACTCAATGTTGCCATTCATTGATGATATTATCTATGGTGATACTTGGGATTTTCATTTGGACTATATTCGACAAGTCTTGTAGCTACTTCAGACTCACCAAACTGTGGCTAAGCAATCTAAGAGTGAGTTTTGATGGGTGGTGCGTTTACCTGCAGTTAGTGTAAAAATAGCGGTGGCAATGAGATTAGATACTGCAGCGATACTGTAGCGTGAGACAAAAAGTAAGTTAAACGCACCGCACCCAATCGCCCATCCAAACCCACCCTAAGTGTTAGTTTAGTATTGCTTCTAATAAGCACTTTTGGGACAAAAAAAAACTATTGGAACAAAAGTATTCTTAAACAAGCTACTTTTTTAGAAGAAGAAAAAAAAGTGCTTCTCCCAAGCCAATAATTGGCCCAAAAATATTTTTTTTCGAAAATTGGAAATTTTAGCTTTTCTCAAAAAGTATTGTTTTTTTTTTCAAAAGCACTTTTGAAAAAGATTTCTAAATTGGGTCTAATTGTGTTTTCAGCCAAGAATTCGCCGGCTATTTGGGACACATTATATCACGCCAAGGCGTGGCAGTTGGTCCTACTAAAGTGCATGCTACTCCACAATAGCCAGCACTGATTTCTGTTAAGGAAGTGTATAGCTTTTTAGGGCTTGACAATTACTATCGTTGTTTCATCATAATTATGTTATGGTTGCGGGGCTATTGTCTGATTTGTTTTGGAATGATGCCTTCCAATGGACTTCCTTGTTTCAAAAGGTGTTTGATAATTTGAAGGACCACTTGGGTTCGACGCCTGTGTTATAACTATCGGATTTCTCCAAACCGTTTACTTTGGAGACGGATGCATCCGGAGTGGGGATAGGTGCGGTTTTGTCTCAGGAACAACACCCAATTTCATTCTTCAGTCAAAAGTTATGCCATCGTATGTGTGTTGCTCCTACCTATCAGCGGGAAATGTATGCTATTGATGGAAAAGAACAAAGTTGGCTTTTAGTATCCCTTATCATCTGCAAACGGACAGTCAAATAAAAGCACTTAATAAATGTCTTGAGATGTATTTACGATGTGTCATAGTGGATTCTCCTCATACATGGGTTATGATGTTGCATTGAACCGAATATCGGTACACCACTTCGTATCAAATCGCTGCACACATGACTCATTTTTTAGGCTCCGTACGAGCGTCACCACCTACTATAGACCGCTACATCTGTGGAACAGTTAGAACACTAATTGTCGAGAAATATATGTTGAACCATTATGTTGTTCTCCTGTTGCTAAAGAAAACTTATTGAAAGCCTAAGAACATATGAGGTACTTTGCCAATAAGCATCGAAGGGAGGTTGTCTTCCAAGTTGATAATTGGGTATATGTTAAACTTCAGCATTTCCAACAGAATTCTATTCGTCACTGATGCCACCACAAACTTGGTTGACGATACTTCGAACATATTGGGGAGGTAGCTTATAAAGTCGACTTACCGGATACATCCAATGTTTCACGTTTCTCCCAATCACAAGTGTGTTGAGAGTTCCTGACCAGCAAGTCACTCCTCTTCGTTTAGTGGATCCTGACAAGCAGTTCATTGAATGTGCTGATCGACTTGTGGAACAATGGCTTGTCCAGTGGGAAGCCTTTTCGGAGTCAGCTGCTATTTGGGAAGATCGGAGTCACATACTGTAGGTTTTCCCTAATTAGAACCTTAAGGGCAAAGTTTTTTCTGACCGAAAGGGTACTGTTATGAATGTTGCGGAGCAACAAGCTAAATCTTAATTGGAACAATGGGAGTAATTATTTTACATGCATTTTAAATTCAGTTTATCTTAATTAAATTATATTTAAAGGTCACTCAAAATAAAATCTTTACAAATATAAAAATATATAAAAATATGTTTAAATATGTTTATACGTGAAATTTTTTATATATTTTTATATAAAAATATAAACGAGCAAAAATATTCTTAAAATAATATAACTTAATTTACAAATTAATAATATTTTAGTCATTATTCAATTGAGTTGAATGCATGATATATATAGTATAGATAAATAGATTAGGAGCTGATTAAATATGCCATTAGTTTATGTACTATTCACAAATTTAAAATTTAGTACCTACACTTTTATTTATAGCAATTTAGTCCCTCTACTCTTAAGGTTTTGAAATTCAAGTCGAACTAACATTGTTAAATTTAAGTTATTAAAACATCATTTTTTTAATTACATAGTTATCAAATTAGTATTTTTTTTATTTCAAAATGTCAAGCTAATAAATTTAATAAAAATGTTAACATCGTTAATAATTGGACTTAAATTTTAAATTTTAAAAATTAAAATAACTAAATTTGGAATTTATGAAAATTAATAGGGAGTTTGTTCTAACTTACTCCATAAATTCAGGTTCAATGGTTAATATTGTTAAATTTAAATTAATTAAAATATCAAAATTTTTTAATTACATGACTATCAAATTAGTAATTTTTATTTCAAAATATCATTTGATAAATTTAATAAAAAAATGTTAACAATATTAATAATTGTACTTACATTTTAAAATTTTAAAATTAAAATAATTAAATTTGGAATTTGTGAAAATTAGATAGGGAGTTTCTTCTAACTTACTCCATAAATTCCGAGGCATTAATTTGTCTGTGACTCACTTTGGGAACTACGTACCGTTACGCAAGCAAATTCCATTGACAAAACAGAGTCTGGTGGTGAAGAAATCTATTCCATTTTGGGTTTCAAAAGTCCAATTTTTTTTACGCGATCTCAACTTTCTCACCCGAGTACAATTCAATCCACTTTATATATATATATTCTATCCTAAGGCTGAGAGGACCGAAAGTGCCGGAGTTAATGACGACAGCGCTATGATCGGTGTCCCACTCTCGGAGAATTGATGGACGTACGTATAAAAGCGATTTCATGGGGGTAAAGTTAAAGCAGGTTCTCATGTTTCCATTTGTGAAGTTTAGGAAGAAGAAGAAGAAGAAACAAGCAAAACCCTTAGCAAAGCCGTCCTTGTCTTCGTCATCTTCTTTTTCTTCGAGTAAAAGGGTGGGTTCCGGTGGTGGTTTTTACGGTGGCTTTTGTTGTACGCGACCTCGTACTTTGGAATCAGCCGATGATTCCAATACCAGTGACCCAAATGATCCGAACTTCACATATGAGATGCTTAAGACTTTGATCGAGAAGAATCAATTCTACTCCAAAGAATGCAATCCCCATTCGGTTTAGATTACTATATACGTCATTGATTTTGGAAATTCTTTTGCGTGATGCCGTTGTTATTCTTTTCACTTGTCGTTGGATTTTTTATTATCGATATGAGTTCCGCAAGGGTGATTAAGTTTTTGATTAATTGTAAATTTTCATCGAATTTGGTCCTTATGTTCTGGAAATCGCGAATGTGGTGCTTTGATTGATCATATTTTACTTTATGGGAGATGATAAATTTAGCTTCCCTTCTCTTGCTAGTTATGGCTGAGTACCTGAGTCAACCCAAATTTTGAGCCATTGAATATGCGACACAAATTAGCCTCGTTCCATTTTTGTGTCACTTCACTGCTTGTGACAATTCAGCATTGCAAGCAAGTTTTAGGATACTTGAAATGATTGGTCTAACACTTTAGGAGGTTTTGTTTTGTTCTATTAGGGCCAGTTTGGCATTGCTGTGTTGCTATTTGAGAATGTTTTTGAAAAGTTCGGTTTAACAAAAAAGTGCTTTCGAAAACTGTGGTGAAAAAGTTTGGTTCCTTAATTTCAAGGGTTTGGCATTGCTGTTAATAATTGCGGTGGAAAGTTAAAATGTCCATTTTAGACATGATATTCGGTAGAGAAAGGAATTAATGTATTGGTATTTTCACTCGACATGCTCAACAAGCTAAAAGCACACTATACCCGGCTTCTCAGTTTGGGTGAAAAAGCACTTTCAAGAAGTGTTTTTATTGGAAAAGGACCTTGTTTGTGAATGCTTCTGCTGTGCATAAGTGCTTTTAGCACTCCAAACAGAATGCCAAATACATCCTTAGTTGAGTGATGATGAACAGCATTAGGAAAGGTGTCTGAATAATCAATGATACAAAAGGGGTCATGATTGATACCTTTATGTAGATAGTTTAGACTTCAACAGGGTCTTAGCTATTTTCTTGTTGATGCCAGTGAATTTTACTCCAATGGTGGCCAATTTCTTGTTATAGCTAGCTTGAGCAAAAATCAACTTGAACAGTCTGTTCGCCTCTGCACATTTGGAGTTCAGGTACTGCTTTCTTTCATGAACCTGCATTCAAACAGATAATTGGCATATGCTCTGATCATACCTCAAAAAAAAGAGGAGAATGTACTGTTACACCAATTTAAGCATCTTGTTTCCCCTTTTCTTGATTGATTCATCATTAATAAGTAGTGCAATTGGTATATATATATATGTATTTGTGTGTGTATATATATTCTTTTCCTTAGATTAAGGCACAAGTGGACTCTTCTATTTATGAATCCAAAATATATTTGGGATCAGGATAAGGCACAAAGGTGGCGGGTACCTGAGGCATTGCTGAACCAAATGTTTGGAATTGATTTAGATGCATATGAGGAGGTATCGACTTCTTCTTCATCATCCGAAAGTTGGTAAAACTCAAGAAAGAAGCTGGCGTGTCAACTTTAGTCATGATTGTTGCACCTGCTGCAGCAAATAGGTCTGTTCTTCCATGGATTTGATAGAGGTATCTCAATGAACTAATTATTGACTTTTGTGTTCCGAACTTTAGCATTTGTTTCCACTTATTTATAGTAAGGGATTTGATGTGTACAGTCTGTGAATCTCAGATTTCATATTGAGAGCATTGAACTGAAGTTGTATGTGGAAATTGTAAAATATAGTTATTTCAGTGACATTTGATTGTTTGTTATTCCCTTTTTTAAAGTTAAATATCGGAACTATTGGAGATGATGAGCATGGGGAACTGTTATTTTTGTTTTGAATTATTTGAAAATAATTTATGTTTCCAGTCAGCTTGTTGCTCAACAAGGAAACTAGTTATGGATTGAAGATGTTTTTAAGATGGATTTCTTATTTCTTAAGCTATTCATAACAAAAAAATATAAATTTGAAAGGATACAATCTGTTTTCACTGAAGAGCAAAAGAGTATAAATGAGGGTATTTCTGATATGTCCGAAGTAGTATGGTTGACTATTTGGACAATGTGCCGTGCCCGTGTGAGGAAATGCTGGAAGGAAGGATGGATGGCTTTGAATCAAAATGCGGGAAGCACAGTGCAAGGAGAATTTTAAAGTTGTGGAAGAAGGTATAAGACATGCATCGCGATTTAGTGAGTTTCATGATCTCAATGCTCGATACCATATGATTCAAGAGGAAATGGGAATGCAGAAGGTATGTATATAATTATAATTAGTCATAGAATATGGTATATTTACTTCTCAGTGAGTGGAAACTGCTCTAGTTTGTGCAAAATGGTGAAGCAAATGAATGAGGTAATCCCTGTTTCTCAACCATCCAATGAATTGATTCTCGAGGTCTGGAAAATTAAGGCCTTGATACAGGTTATTTTGGAACAGGTAACTTCGCATAGCTGTTAATTTCAACTTGATTCAAAGCATGTGATTACTTCGGTATTATAGGCTAGCTTAGTCTGCCTTTAGTAAACCTCCTTCATCTTCTCTAACTATTCAGCATCCGCATTCTTAATCCTGATAACTTCATTGATGTTGTGTGACTGAATGTTCTTGGGAGTGTCGCAATTTCTATTAGAATATAGGCTTTGATTCGGATGATTATGAAGTTTTCCATCCTTTTGTTCTAGCGGGCATTGAAGAATCTCAATCTTATTGAACGGAACAAACTTAAAACCATTAATAAGATTATTACTCCTGCTTGACTAGGCATATAGCAGCCATTGAAGATGACATATTTTATTGACCTGAACTTATGGTTCTGATGAGCAATTTGTTCACATTATCCCAAGAATGATTCAATGGATGAGGAAATGACATTAATGGAGTTTTGCAGAAGGATCTGATTCAAGACAGCAAAATCGAAGCTGACGTGGCTGCATTTAGTTGATGGACTGACTATCTAATAACAAAGAAGGTATCCATTTGCTATTAACTTAGATCTGGATTGTTTATGCTATTTTGTCCTAAAAATCAACAATAGCTAAGTTTTGTAACTTTGTTCTTCATTTGCTCCTGCAATTTTAAAACTACGTGTGACTGTTTGGTCTGTAATCTGCGTAGCATCCTGTCAGGGTGGTTTCTCTTCCATAGTTCCATGTTTACACCAAAATCATATATGCATTCAATTATACATGTAACTCTTGTTTTAGAATGTCACATATGTGAGGCACATGGCTGCGTTTTTGAATCTATTGCAAGTGTTGCAGAAGCTAAGCTTATGGTTCTTATTGTTTTTTGGCAACTAAGCCATGTGAGTAGAGGATTTTTTCTGTGGATTTCCATTGGTAACCACTGTTTTTTTTTTTTTTTATGCTGGGATTGTAGGGAGTATCATATTAGTGTAGTTTCATAGTTTGCCCCGGATGCCTCTATATTCATTTTATGGCCCACGAAGACTATCCTTTTGGTGTCCATGGCTGACCCTTTTTAATAATGTTGTTGTATTCAAGGTTCAAACTTGAATTCTTCCATTTGAAGCGCAATGCATCTTGTAACTGTGCTCACTTGTTCCGCAGGTACTGTTTCAGGTTTCCTGTTTCACGGTCACAATGAATAGGAAGTGTGTGCGTGCATGTGCAATTTTAAGTTTAATATTTATTTTTTGACACTATTATATTCAATAATTATATTGGGCTTCAATTTAATTTGAAAACAAACTGAGCTGAATCCATAAAGGAGGAGTAAAACTCTCTCAGCATTGTTTTTCTATATCTACAATATTCAAATTCAATAATAAGGTTTTAGCTCTAATATTGAAAGTCTGAATGCTGTTTGAGTTTACCCATTTTTCATGAATATAATATATTATTTTTATTTAATAATATTATCTATACTATTATGGAAATTTATCAAAATTTTTTTTGAACAGAAATCCGTTTATAGCAATTGGGCCTGAGCAGCAAACAGGAGAAGTCCATCAGCAACAAACAAACCAAAGTAAATAAAAAAACAAAACAAATTGGAAAAACAAACAGCAAAAAGGGAAAATTAAAAACAGAAATCGACAAACACCGTCTTCTCCATCCAACAAGTACCCAGGCGCAGTGTGACTCCACTAAACCCCAGTTAAATAAACGGTAAAGGTCTTCCAAATTATACATTAAAAGGGTTATATGGGTTACTTAAATTATTTTAAAATTACAACTAAAATTTAATTAACAAAATTTATGACATCTTTTATTACTTAAGCAATTATAATAATTTTTAAAAAATCATAGCCCAAATATTTTTTATATCATTTTTATTTTTCTCACTCAATGTTTAAAGATTAAATATAACATAAACATAAAAATTATGTTAAAATTTACATATTTAAGATTGTACCAAAAATATATAAATTACCAAAAAAAAGAAATCGTATTAAATCTAAATTAATTTAAATTATCAATTTACAAATATAAACTTATATTCGAACAAATGAATATAAAGTTAATTTCCAAAGTAAGTGTTTTGAAATAAATAAAAAATCTAAAGTCATTAAATTATTATTAAGTTTTTGTTTTACTCTTTCAATTAAAAAAAAGTTATAAAATGGTCATTGAATTATTTGAAAGTTTTCATTTAAGTCAATTGGCTGTTGAAATTGTTGATGTAGTGATGTATAGCTTTATTTGTTCGTACCACTTCCATCAATCGAAAGCTTTCGCTTCTCTTCTTTTTTATAGTTTAACTTTTTTTTTTCACGAAACAACTTTGACGTCACCAATATACGAACCCAAATCCAAATAGCTTTATTCTCTATTCTTCATCACTTGTAGTTTACTAGTCGAACTTAAAAAAACATAACAACCTAGTGACTTAAATGTGGCTTAAATGAAAACTTTCAAATAGTTCAATGACTATTTTGTAACTTTATGAAGTTAAGTGACTAAAACTAAATTTATTTATTGTTTAGTGACCTTTTAAGTGTAATTTACCCAAAAAGAGAGGGCAGTCTCGTGAATCCACAACTTCCCCATCTTCATTCAGTAATAACACCTTTTTCCCAATTTCATTATTTCCCACCCATTTCTAAATTACTTTTTCCCGCCCAAAAAATTAATTTTCCCCCTCCCTTTCTCTCCCCCTCATAAAAATCTAGGGTTTTCATTTTCTTCCAATTGCTTTAAAAAAAAAAACTGAAAAATGCCTGGCCTTGGAAATCTTTCTCACTCTTCATCTCTCTCTCTCTCTCCTTGCCCTAATTTGAAGCTTCTTTCTGTTGACTCTGCCGATTCTATTGATGCTTTTGACTCTCCCAAACTCAAAACCCTACCCGTAAACTGTAAGTGGGACCAGAGATTGGTCCCAAAACGCGTGAACTGTAATGGGAGTGGGATAAGGGTTTTGAAGAAGGTGAAGAAAGGGTCTAATGGTAAAGCTTTGCAGGATTATTTGAGGGATTGGGTTCATAGGAAGATGGAATCTGGTCTCCCCAAGTCCTGCTATTTTCTTCCGTTTCTCGTTGGGGCTAAGAGATTGGTATGTGTCTTTCTTCTTTATTGATTCTTTTGCTGTTTGGCGAAATAAGGATTTTTTTTAAATAATCAATCGGCGTACTGAAAATGGCAGAAAGTAATCCAAGTAAAAAATGTTGAGTTTGTAAAACGTGAAAATGTGTTACTGTACATGAAACAATTAATGTTAGAAAAAATCTGCTTTTCTTGTATCTATCTTTTGTTGCTTGGATGGCAATTCAATTACATGGGTCATGTTAAGTCCTTAGAAATTGTGTGAGAGAAAATAGTTAGACAAGATGGTAGATAGAGATGTTAGGTTATTTTGAGAATGGATATCTGGCCTATTTGGTTTGATATTGTTTTGTTCACACAAGCAAATGTAGCCGCTCTAGAATTAATGTTTTTCTTTTTCCAATAATTTCTATGATATTGTCTGCATGTTATGCTAATTTTCTGCCAAGTTCATCCGTAGCATGGTCAAGAACTCCTTTTGATACTTTGTGTATTGTGAATTGGTGACGGAATGTGGCAAACAAGTGATTCAGAATGGTGTTGATGTGGCAAAATTAGGATTGATGTGGACCTTGATATTGATTGCTGTGAGGTGAAAATAGTTTGGAGTAGGATACTTGAAAGAGGAAGTAAGGTATTTGAAAAATGACATTGAGAGCAAATATGTGAGATAGGGAGATCTGTATACAAGTTTTGTTTGCTGATGAGACCCATGTATTGTATATATACAGAATAGAGAGTAGGTGCTAGTTCATTATGCTTGATAGATGATAATGGTAAATATTGAGGCAATTCACTGTTATTGCGATTTTGTCATAAAAAGTTGAAAGAGTGTAATGTTTTGTCATAAGAGTGTAATCTTATCACATAGGTTGGAAACCTATTCTAGAAAAGAAAGAAATCAACTGAAATGAAATTGCAATCGAGAAACTTAAGCCTTAATTAGAGAAGAGAACTAATGGACTTTCCTAACATAAGTTCAGCCTACAAAGCATCCAAAATATGACTTGTGCAGATAGCGCCTATACTTTGCTGGACTTTTTCCCTTTGGATAGAGAATTAAAATTGTGTAAATATTTCTTGAGAGATTATAAATTCTTTTCTAATTTCCTGATATGCTGAGACTGTACTATTAAAGCCTCATTACAGACTCTTTGATATTAGTTGGTTTCTTCTTACTGGTGAAAGTGAACAATCTATTACTTTTCTGCCCTTGTACTGCTTTTTTTTTTGTATAAACAGGTTTTGGAGATCTGTAATCAATGGTAAAAATCAGTTTAGGAGGAACTAAATATGTAATGTTTGGTGTGCAAAGTAGGTGTTGTAGTTATCTTATTTTGCCATTCAAGATTATTTATTTATTGTCTTGTCTTCGGGTTTTGTGTTCATGGGAACTTATATTTTTGTTTTTAATAAGCAGGTTGATATTTGACTATTTGTTTACTTCTGTCTTTTCCTTCATTTTGAAAATTCATCTCAGGTTGAATGTCTTGATTGCCATAAGCTCATCTATCCTGGGGAAGAGGTCCTATGCTCAGTTCGTGGTTGTCAAGGAGTTTATCACAAAACATGTGCCGAAGAAAGTTTTAGGATGTCCAACCCAAAAAAATTCCAGTGTCCACAGCATGTAATATCAGCATCTACTAATTTATTGTTTACATTCTTGATTTTCTTTGGTTAGTCATTTGCAAAGTAGAGAAGGGAAAAAGGGGTGACAGGCAGATATTCATAGATATGCATGCATACATACGCGTATTTGCAAATTATAATTTTCTTTTGACTAGACAGGAATACTGGTACATTTTTTTTTGATGTTTTAGTTTTTGGTTGTGTGCATTTACCTTCTTTACACCTGTCTTCTTATTGTTGTTTGATTAAAGTCTGCCTGGTCCCACCCCCCTCCCCCAATTGTTCCCATGATGCTGGGAATGCTGTACTGTAAACATAGTAACTACAGAAGGGTGACATGTTCTTTTTGAATAAGTACTTCCTCTATTTTGAGACAACCCTAAATTTCAAGATTTTACAATGTTAAAATCAATTTTCGGAAAAAATTGACAGGAGGTCAAACTAGTGAGGCCTCCGGTTGACAGTTCAAAGGTTCATCCTAACCAGTGGAGCCAGTTGGTTGCATTAAAATTTAAAATTAAAATGTTTAATAAGTAACTTTAATACCAAATAAGTATTAATATAGCAAAAAATTAATAAAAATATGTATTTTACTTAATGCTACAAATTTTAATATAAATTCAAAGGATTAAATCTCCAAACGCCGTCATATACAATAATCTTTTCTGAAACATGCTCATAATTATTGGTTGCAGTTTGCTTATATTCTTGACATTTTCAATGAATAGGTATGCTTCGTTTGCAGACAGAGATTACAATGGCGATGTGTATGTTGTACGATGGCATCTCATGATAAGTGCTCCCCATGGCCGGATGCAGTGATTCATTTGAAGGACAAACCAGGGAGAGCAATTTGTTGGAGGCATCCAACTAATTGGAGACTAGATAAGAAGGTCAATTTCTTCTTTCCTTAATCAGATATGTCCTTTTTCTGACTTTTAGTGTTAGATTTTTTTCCCCTATTGGAAGGCTTCCTGCAAGTACCTTTGATAAAGCCTTCAGTGGATGGATTAGCATGCTAGTGGTTGAATTTCTTTTTCACATGTGCTACTTTTGTAATATGTAATATTGGATCTCTAAGTTATGTTTGATTAATATTTCTTGTTGCCTAAATCTATTTCAATGCCAGAATATCACTTTGGAATTTTGTTTCCAATGATCCTTTTATTAATTGAATTGGAATTTAGTCATTCATATGGGTGGAATATTTCAAACGTAAAAATATTTGGTTTATTAATTTTGGAAACTCAAAGTTGTATGGAAATTGAATTTGAGGGGAGGGATTCAATTTCATATTAAAAATTATGTGCTTGAAAGTACTTCAGATGCATGCCCCATACGATTGAGTTTTAGCTTGCTCATGTTTAGCTCATCAGTTATAAGTGTGGTTTGGAGCCTGTTGCCTGACCATAGTCATCTTCAGTAGGCTACAGTACACGCAACATCTTGCACAGTTGCACCTATTACTTTTTTCAAATTTGAGATGTGGAGATCCCTTGTTCCTTGTTGGAGTTTGAGCTTTTTGTGCTTGTGTGCTTGTATGCATGGTTACATTTGATATGCTTCATGCACTATAAAAGCTTCCAAATCTGGCTCAGTTAGCTATTAAAAGGATGCATAGGTTTGTCTGCAGTTTAGTTGTCCTGACTTGCTAATTTAGTTTTAACTGTGTGATTGTGTTTTATCTTGAGGTTTATCTCTCCATTCTTATTTTCTATTGATTAGGCTGGCTGACAGGACTTATATATTTATTGAATGAGCAGCATGCAGATCCAGCAACTGAAATACAGGTTAGGTTTTTTTTACCACAGTTTATCGGTGAAATTTCAATTTATATATTACAAACTTCTACTGTGGATGTTCATTGTTGTATAAATTTTTAGTATGTGCTTATGGAAAACAAGAAAATATTATGATATAAAATTTTCAAGTGACCAAACCAAAATGTTTTAGTAATCTGGCATTTGTCAGTTATTATTATCCGTCTTAAATTGGAGTGAGAGTGTATGTTGCCTTTTAGACTTCAATTCTTAGACAAAATTTGAGGGCTATATTGATCTGGTACCTTTTTTCACTTCTGTACTGTGGATGGCCCTTGGAAATTTTTTTTGGCTTGTCTTGAGAACCTGAAGTCAATAAGGTATCCCAAAGAAAGTATAGAAAAAAATATTTACCTGTTCATTTTCTTGTAAGTATATTAGAGGTATTTTTTATTATTGTTTTTGTTGTTTGATAAATGATAATGACTAGTAAAGTAGTTTTTCAATGAGAAGCACTTCGAGATTGGCAAGATCAAGTTTATGATCTCTACCATGCTGACTCATCTGCTCTTTTTATTGAAAACTGTTTGGTATCAGTTAATGATACTGTCAAATATGCTTCTTGGCTCCTGATTTAAGTAGCTAACTTTTTCCTGTCTTATATTTCAGGAAATTTTCTGTCAGTTGCCTTTACCTTACATGGATGAGGAGTTCAAGCTTGACTTGACATGGAGAGATTTAATAGAGAATAAATTGGTGCCACCTCCTTATGTCCACATCAAACGCAGTATCCTAAGCTTATCATTACTATATCTAACCAAATTTCAAGTCTATATGTTAAATGATTGCATGGCACGCTTGTATAGTTGGCTCTCTTATTCTAATACTAGCTTATAGATGGAAATGTTTTGAGAAATTGCTTATTAGTATGAATATGTTTGAATTTGATTTTGTGTGCATAAATTTACCTTCATATTGCTTGTTCTGGAGAATAATTCGCATTCAGTTGAAACCACAAATATAGAATGAATTAAATGACCAAAGATTTAAGATTTTGCAAGTTGTATAATGAACTTTAGTTGCCAGAAATCTGTCAAAGTCTGCGATATTTAGTTGTTGAAAGGTGCCACTCCTTTGTTTATTTATGCATTGATGATGATGTATGCTTGATTATCATTACACCCAAAATAATAGAATTAGAGAAAGAAACCTTTCTGACAACAGTATTTTATTAGAAAAATAATAATTTCTGCTGTGCTGAGTATTCCAACAAGTGGAGAGATAGTCAAGATTTCTAGTGTAATATTTTTGGTATTCTAGTATACTTTGTGCAATCATCTTTATTAAACTGATTTCATAATTATTTAAATGTATATATAACTTTTGCAGTTTAAGTTCTTCAATTTTCCAATATTATTTAATTTTCTTAAATTTTTAGATATAACAAACTTAGACATGCAAATCTGCACTATTTTCCTTCAAATATGTTTGCATGTAAATAACTAGGGACATCTTAAAACTGAATGAGAAAACAAAAAGTTTTTAACTTGCCGAATAGGAATTCAGCAAGACATGACACTGCCTGATGTTAAAATGTATCTTATCTTTTGAGGTTTTGAATGACATTTCCAATTTGGCAAATGAAAATTTTGTTTCATTATAATTGTTGTTTACATTTTGTTTGACCTGCCTTAATTGGAGATAGATGTTTACCTAGTGAAGAAGAAGCGTGATGATGTTGTTGACGATATTGGATGTACAAGTTGCAGTTCCACATGCTCTGAGGATTGTGTATGCAGGTATTTATTATTTGTCATTCAAGTTTATATTGATTTAGACAGGTATCGTAAGTGGTGGTCTAACACAAGAGTATTAAATGAATTGCTCTTCCTCCCCCTTTTGAACTGCCTTTTTCTAAAATACTATCATGCAAGGTTCCTTATACCTGATAAGTTGTTTTTTTCCAATAGAAAATTTTAAATAACAAAACTTGATTTATTTGACCTTGTTAGATATCATTTGAAGGCTCCAGTTGGCAGTATTATGGCAAGCAATTATGCTAATAATTATTTTTTATTTTCTTATCAGCCGTTTATTATGATTTATTGATAATAAGTTCTAACATGCTCGTGTGCCATATGCCAGAGTTCAATGCATAAGCTGCTCAAAGGCTTGCCGCTGCCCTGAATCTTGCACCAACAGACCATTTAGCAAGGAGAAAAAGATTAGAATCGTCAAGGTGACGATTGTTTGTTTGCATAGATTGAATTTGTTATCTTTATCTCAAATGTTCTGTGTATGCACAGATGACATTTAGTGTTGATTTTTAGACCATTCTTGAGAAATAAATTGCTTGCAGAATTCTCATCTAGATAAATGCTTATTTTCCTTTCAGACTGAACTTTGTGGTTGGGGAGTAGAGGCAGCTGAACCTATTAAAAAAGGAGATTTTGTAATCGAGTATATTGGGGAAGGTAGTTTCACTTTTCGACTTCAGTTTTTTTCGGTATATCTAAATGCAGTTTTATTCTTTACTCTCCGTTCTTTTTGTTGTAAATATTATTATCAACTTATAATTACTGAAAAAACAAATCCTGCAATCAAACATCCCTGAAAAGTTCTCTAATACAGTAAGCATGGATTTATCTGTCACCAGAGAGGTCTAGTCTTTGTATAAAGTAGTGCATATCTCTAGCTTGTCTTTGTTCTGGAAGCATACGAATAGTATCAATCCAAGCGATATGAATCATGTATTGAATTGGATGATGCCCTGTACTCCTAGAGATTTAAATTCATTATTTTAGTAAACATTCCAATCTCTACTCCACATAGTTATTGCTTACCATTCCATATGCCCAAGGATTTGTTTCTTATTCCTCACAAACACCATATAACAGTTGACAGGACATGAAGTGTTAAAAGTCCCTTTGAAGGGGGTTTATTTCTTTTTGTATGTCTTCTGTAAATGAATTATGGTTAGGAATTAGTTAACAATCTTTTCATGATACAGTTCCACTTGTACTTGCGAATCATGGATAGATATGCTCATATGCTAGCCTGTTAAACTCTCTTGATGTTTTGATGACAAAGATCGTTACACATGTGATAGATGTATCTTTAGGACTGATGGTCTGTTCTCAAATCTAACAATTCAGATGCAGGTATAGGCATATGTGCAATCAATTTGACAGTTAGATATAATAGCTGCGTTTTTTTTATTACTTGCGAGTGTTTCAAGTTCTACCAAGACACAGTCTTTCTTGCTCCAATTTCCTGAGTGCACTATGAAATTTCATCTGTATATTGAATATTAGCATGCTTTTTATTTATGCATGGCCTTTCTCAAAGTTTCATCTTTCATTTTATTTATATAAGAGTTGAATACTGATTAAATAACTATCTTCCTTTGCAGTTATTGATGATGCTCAATGTGAAAAGAGGCTTTGGGACATGAAACACAAAGGGGTGAAGAATTTTTACATGTGCGAAATTCGAAAAGATTTCACAATTGATGCAACTTTCAAAGGCAATACATCTCGTTTTCTAAATCACAGCTGTGATCCCAATTGTGTTTTGGAGAAGTGGTTGGTATTAATATATTGCTTTTTTATTTGTCGCTGTTAAATTTCTGTATAATGCTTATGGTTTCTTAAGATTGTAGAGCATCATATTACCAGTTAAGCTTTTTATTGAAGTATGGCATGTTCATCTTCAATGAAACTCCAAATGCATGGCATCATAAAAAATAATTTTTTTGCACTATTGGTTAGTTGATTTGTTATTTCAAACCCATTTACTTCTGGATATATTCTCTGATCATGTGTATGTGGCAAGATTCTTTATGTGCTAAAACCAATGTAGTATAACCATCTTTGGTAACATTTGGTTTTAACCATATAAATTTTCCATCCCGTTAGGCAAGTTGAAGGGGAGACACGTGTTGGGGTGTTTGCTGCTCGTTCAATCAAAGTTGGTGAGCCACTGACATACGACTACAGGTATTCATGGTCGCAATACTGCTTGCACTCCTGAAATTGCTGCTATTTTTGTGTTTTTATTAGTATATTCACAGCTATGATGATGCATGAATAGACTTGAATGTGGATATTTATGGTTACATTCCTCAAAACTGACGTACTATTCTAATGTTTTGTTTTCTTTTTCAGTAAGTAAATGTTAGACAATTTTGATAGCTAAATTTATTGGTTAACGAACCTTGGCTATATCTGATTGTTATTACCTTTTTCTATGTGGAATTGTTTCCAAGAAAATTGGTTAGTTTAATATATAGGCTTCATTTAATCCCTTTATGTTCTGCACTTGAGCTCTTGGTTGCTGTTCCATGTTTCAAAAAGCTACATCATTTGTACCCAAACTCCAGTCATAGATTCATGCAAATTGCCTATTGCTTTAATGTCTAGAGAAACAAGTGAAATGTTTATGTATGTGTGTATATATATAATGAGAAATGTTACATGCATAGTTTGTGAAGCTGACTTGCCAGTGCATCCTGGAATCTGGGGTGGATCCCTCGGTCATAACAATTTACATACTAAGCTTTGCTTCCGTAGATGTGGAGTAGTTTGTTGTTAACCCCTTGTTTCAGCGATAAGTCTGTAAATTATTTTGATCCTCGTTTGTGTTTTGCATTTGTAGATTTGTGCAATTTGGACCAGAAGTGAGGTGCCATTGTGGTGCATCCAATTGTCAAGGTTATCTTGGGACCAAACGAAAGATTGTTAAACTGGATCTATGCTGGGGGTCAAAACGCAGGAGAACTTCAACCGCTTGCTTAGCCATCATAACTGTATAGCTTTGTACCAGCTGCCTGTTTAGACATTTGGCTGGTTTTGTTGTATATTAAAAATCTACCACCATGCCAGGGGGAAGAAAAAAGTAAATTAAAAAATTCAGATCAGTGAGTCAAAGGTTGAACATTCTTAAAAAAAAATGTATCTTTTTGTTTCCACAAGCTGATTGTAGTTTCTAAAAGGCTTTGTTGTAATTCATGTTGAGATGGGGTTTGTGATTCACTGTGGATGTTGTTGTACACGGTTTGGCTGAGAAAAAAAAATGAAAATTGACTGTTTCAAGCATTCAACATTTTATCCTACTATTTTTCCAATTGTTACCAATTTTATCATATTTCATGTTCTCAAAATTAATTTGATATAGAGGTATTCATGGGTGGGTTGAGTTTCTATATTTGTAAATAGTTAACTTGAACTTGTTTTAGGATCGCTCATTATTTTTAACAATATGCTTATATTATTTTTAGTTTAATATGTTGTTTATTTATTAAACTTCTGTAGTCTATCTTAACATTTTTTAATGTCTACATTATAGTAGTATATAATAGATTTAATTTTTGTGTTATAAATTACATAACATATAAAAATGACATAATATAAAATATTATTAATTTAAAAATGGGTTGAGTTGAGTTTGAACATTTAATCTAACCCATATTTTAAACAGGCTTAATTTATTGTTTAAGCCTATTTTTTGAACCTGATATTTTTATTTAAATCCTCTTAATTTTTGAGCGAGTCTTCGAGCTTGGTCAGGTAGCCAAACTCATAAACAGATCTAACTTGATATAATTATGCATTTGAAATTTTAATCGTGGTTCAAATGTATACATTTAAAGAAATAAATACACAAATTTATTTTCATATTAAATAAATATAATTATTTATATATGCAATATATAAACATAAAATAGTATTATTAATATTTATATTAACAATTTATGAAAATTTGAACAAATTAAAATTTCATATAAAAAAGTATACAATAAATAAAAAATGATGAGATTTATTTAAAAACGTTTTGGCCGAGAAAAATGAAATCCATACACGTAACGTTACCAATATATGATGAATGTATTATAGGTGTGGGTAATTTAAACACAATTATGACACTTTTTTTTTAAAAACAAGCATCACACATTATAAATAAGATATGAATCATGCCACGTTATAAATGAGATATGATGTAAAACTTTGATTTCATGTAATAAAAACCTTGAATAGTAGATTATACAAATTTGGGTAAATTTTATAATTAGTCATTAAATTATGACTAAATTTTTATTTTAGTCACTTAATTAAAAATATTATAATTTGATCATTAAATTGTTTGAAAATTTTGATTTAAATTATTGAATTATTTAAAAGTTTTTATTTAAGTCAATCGGTTGTTAAGTTTTTTTTTTTTAAGTTCTGCCAATGAATTTCAAGTAACGATTCGACAATTAATATGGTGGATCAACAATTGAGATCCATTTTTAGAATGCAATCCTTTATATGTGAGGGTGTGAATCTGTAATTAAGGATGACAAAACATTGAAGGTCCTATGATTACTAATAATACAATGCTTTACTATGCAAACTGATAAGTTAAGTCGAGTCATGGCATTAAAGGCACAAACATTTGATTCGCATTGTAAGACTCGAACTGAAATTGCTTTTTTTTGTACCTACAAGTCCCTCAAAGTTTTATCAAACCTCTAGTTTTTTCATGTTAACAAGTTTTAAGATATCATTAGAGTGAAGTCTAGAAAAGCTTTACAAGAAATAAAAGATTCATAATCATAAGATACTATATATCAAAATCATGTTCTTAAAAACATTTCACATAAAAAGACTAGTACATGTTAAGTCTTCTTTCTTGTGAAGCAAGCAATTAATCTCAAATATAAGTTTATGAAATATTTAAGATAACATGTATAACGATCGCATAAATAGTTCTTATAACTTTTATACTAATTTAATTTAAATTATGAAACAAATATAAAAAAAAATTACCTAAAACGTAAATTAAATTTTAATTAAATAGATATGAGCATTATTGTTAATGTAAGAGGATGTTGATTTAAATACATTGAAACATGTTATCTTATGGGTATAACGAGATTATTAAAAAAATACCTAAAACTAAATTTCATATAGGATAGTTTTCCACAACCATAACCCATTAATCTTTTTAATAATTAAAACCCCTATCTATATCCAAGCTAACATGATGCTACAACTTTACCAATGGGATAATACCCTAAACCCTAGCCCTTCTTCTTCTTTTTTCTTTCTAAAGATCAAACGTGGTCAAATCCCAAAATGTATAATTATCACTATAATAACAAAAAGTAGAGGAAAGTCGAAAAATAAAAAAAAGGTGAAGAAATTAAAAGTGCCCTCATTTTAGCCACACAATGTGGTCTATCATCACAAAATCATCTCTCTTTTTTTCTTTTAGTACTTTATTTGCTTTCTTTTCCTCAGTTGTCAAGAAATTTAGGTTCCTTCCACCTTTATTTTCAAATATTTTATACTTAAAAACTGATAGCTGTCCAAGTTGGAACCATGAAAACAAAGCTACTTTTGTTTTGCAAAAAGAGTGAAAAAAAATTCTCACAATTTGCTCTCCTTTTTTCTCTCTTAATTTACACACCCAGCATTGCTTTTTCTTTCTTTTTTTCTTTTTTTACTTTTTAAGACACCAAACTATAAGAAATTATAATAATTTTTCATTTTTTCAATTTTTTCGTTTTTGACTATTTAATTATCTTAAATTTTTGGGTGTTTTAAATTTTACGTTAGCTAATTAGTAATAAAAAAAAGCCAAAATTAAATAGTTGAATAACTAAAAAAAAGAAAACATATTTGAATGTTACACTTCTTTAATTTAATTTAAGCAACATAATTTCTTTTTATAACACTAGTAGATTCTATTTTTTTAAGAAAATGAAAAAAGTTTACTTGTTTGAAAATAAATTATCCGTATATATTCTTAGGATAAGAGGATTGTTGTCATTACTTAAATATACAATGAACGAGTTAAAAAATGGATAGATTGATTGCTCGAATTCAATAGATGGTTAAACTTGATGATCATTAACTCAAAACATAAAGATTTAATTTTGTAAATTAAATATTTCAGGCTTGACATTAAACTATAAGTGCTTACAAAATAGTTAAAAAACAAGAATACAATCAACCTCCACTCTAACTCGCAAAATCGAATTTTCTTTAAAAATTTTAAGTCACTTATGTTTGTTTTGTTAAGTAATTTTAGTCTAGAATCTGCCTTAACATTATTATAATAACTTATTTTCAAAAAAGGAATAAAAATCAACTTTGAGATTTCATCTTCATTGTTTGTATGTGATACATATTATTATTATTAAAAAGGTATATTTATATTTTTCCCTTCATCCCAGATTCTTAAGGTTTCTTGAAGCACTATATTAATGTTTATCGCTTAAAAATCTTTTAATTTCATCTCTTATAAATCTTTAATTTAATTAGTTGAGTCTTAGTTTGACCGGTATAAGTATTGTTGTCGATGTAGGAAGACGTGGGTCTGAGTGCGTTGAAATGCATTATTCTTCTGTTTATAGGTTGGGAAGAGGTTATGGGTAGTTCTAGCTGGTTGAGTCTTAGCTCGATTGGTATGAACATTATTGCCAATGTAGGGGATATGAGTTTGAGTGCGTTGAAGTGCATTATACTCCTGATTATAAGTTGAGAAAGAGTTATAAGTAATTCTATATATTGTACCAAAAAATTTCTTTAATCCAAAATAATAAAATTTGGTAATACTTTTGGTATAAATCATTAACAATAGTTTATTTTTATCTTTTTAATCAATTAAGGATATTTATGTTAATGGGTAAGATAATATAATTTTATGCATGACTTTTTTGGTACATTGAGCCATTAATTCTTAGGACACAAAATTAATGAAGCCTAGGAAAGAAGTTTCTAAATTTTAAATATTGCCGCCAGTCACCGTTTCTGACTTTCCACATGGTAGGCCACCAACCCCAAAACATGAAACTTTTGGTCATATTAAGCATTTTCCCTTTTTTTTTCTTCAATATTTCTTACTAATATATATCAAAATTATGTTCATTCAAAGGTTATAGATAACAATTTTTTATAATTTTAAATTAAAAATCATTAGTAAAACAAGCGTGGTAGAGGTGGATTGAGTTTTAACTTGATTGGCATGGTATTCGCAATGTAAGAGGATGTGGGTTTGAGTACGCTAAGGCACATTGTCCTCCTATTTATGGGTTGAAGAGGGGTTATGGATAGTTCTAGGTATTGTGTCGAGAAGAGCAGATCAGAACCTATAATAAATTTGTTCAAAAAAAAAAGGAGATAGATTTAAACTTATAGATATTTATTCAATAGAATGAGATTTTAAGTAAGATAGAAACAAAGAGATTCAGTGTTCGATAAAGCTTCTATAAAAACTTAAGAAACCTCGAAATCAATATTTTTTCAATGTTTATTTCTTTAAATTTTTTATTTTAAATTATGCTCCATAGGATCTAATGTCTTATTTAACGTTTAAAAACGATTTTAATAACAAAAAGAACATTATTAATATAATATCGATAATTTAAAGATGTAATTAAAATATTTTAATATTTAATTAGATTGTTAAATGTAATTAACTCTAAACAAAAATTCCTTTACCATTGTACTCTTTGTCATTATTCATAGTGCTACCTATCTATTACAGAAGGACTGATAAATAAGTTCCCCATTGTTCACATTATCACACAATCTCCCATCATTGTCTCCATGAACAAAGAAACTTTAAACAGATGAATACATATGTGATGTTAGTAGTACACCCTATAATTGTAACTCTTTTTGTCTTTTTCCTTTATTTTATATTAAAACCGATGATATTTGATTCACTGATAATGTATAGTTTTATACATACTATTAGTGAATTGAATATGATTAAAAATTAAGTTTGATAAATTTAACTTTATAAATTTTTATGATCATCTGCTTAATTGATAGTGTATAAAATTATACGTTGTTAGTATTAGGGTGACCTTGGCCATCCAAAAATGGTAGATTTTTCATTTAATCCTTTAAATTTTTTTTTTATAAAATTAGATGTTAGTACATAGTAAAATTGAACTATGCCCTTGATAATTTATTATTCATCTTTGGCCCCTACATCAATTTTCTTGCTTCATCCCTAATTAGTATATCTCATACATATGTAGTTTCTAATTTGGTTAAAATTTTCTATTAGTTCATGTACTATACTTAACTTATGAATTTAGTCTCTATACTTTAATTGAGTCATTTTGTCATTATACTTTTCGAGTTTCAAAATTTTAGTCATAGCCAATTGGTAACTATTAAATTCATTAAGTTCAACTTTATCAATTCCAAAATCTTACGTGTCAAATATATTACCACATGTGTAATGTCATGTTAGCTTGCTATTTTCAGTTACTAACAAAAAAAACCCAATAAATGGATTTAAGAGCGTTGTTTTATATCAAAATTGAAATTTCAAACTTTAAAAAGTATGGGTTAAAAATGATCAAATTGACAAATATGGACCAAATTTACAACATTACTAATAGCAAAACCTAACCAAGAAACTTTAATTGTTAAAATTTTAAATTTCAAAAAATGAAAAAAAGAACTAAAGTTTTATTTTTTTTAAATATGCATTTTTAATATAATAACTTACTATAATTTTTGATTTTTTTAAGTTTTAAAGAGTATTCTTATATTTATAAAATATTAAGATTTTTTAATTTGAAGTAGCAAATTAGAAACTAAATCAACATTTAATCCCTTTTATATATTATATGAAAGATTTAGTAAATATAAAATGCATGGACATGAACATGGATTCGATATTACTAGAATCGTTAGGGTTACAACACCTTCTGATTTGAAGTTTTGAACCCGCGTTGTTGAATTAAGTGCCTAAACAAGAAATAGGTGTGGTTTAAGAGTATGATATGACACTCATTTGATACGGGTTAATTCAGTCGTTCATCTTTAATATTGTATTAAAAAAAGAGCAAATTATATCATTAATGACTAAATTATGGAAGAGTTTTTGTTTTAGGCACTTAACTAAAAAAGTTATAATTTAGTCATTGAACTTTTTTGAAATTGTTTTTTTGGTCACTCGACTGTTAAATGACACTTTTTAGTTGTTGAATTTAGTGCCTAAACAAGAAATAGGCGTGGCTTAGGGATATGATATGATACTCGTTTGACACGAGTTCAAGTCACACCTTCAACATTGTATTAAGAAGGATAAATACGCCATTAGACACTAAATTATGGGTAAGTTTTCATTTCGGTCACTTAACCAAAAAATGTTGCAATTTGGTCACTAAACTTTTTGAAATTATTTTTTTGTCACCCGACTATTAAGTGGCACTTTTTAATTGTTGAATTAAGTGCCTAAACAAGAAGGGATATGATACGATACCCATTTGATACGGGTTCAAACCATGTGACTCCCGTCTCTCACCCTCAATGTTGTATTAAAAAGGAATAAATATGTCATTAGTCACTAAACTATGGCTAAGTTTTTATTTTGGCCCATTAACTAAAAAAATTACAAATTGGTCACTAAACTTTTCGAAATTGTTCTTTTTGGTCACCCGACTGTTAAGTGGCACTTTTTAATTGTTGAATTAAGTGCCTAAACAATAAATAGGTGTAGCTTAGGGATATGTTAGATATGGGTTCAAACCATGTGACCCCATTTCTCACCTTCAACATTGTATTAGAAAATGATAAATACGTTATTAGTCACTAAACAATGGGTAAGATTTCATTTTAGTCCTTTAACTAACAAAATTACAATGTCACTTTTTTAATTGTTGAATTAAGTGCCTGAATAAGAAATAAATAGATATGATGTGAAGTTACTCATTTAACATGAATTCAAATAGAAGAAAAAAGAGAAATTGGTGCGAGTATGATAAAAACCGAGTGGTTGGTCTAAATATGGTAAGTAAAATCCATTCAATACATGTGGAAAGCAAGGAAGCAACTAAAGAGAGACACAACAAAAGTAATTAAAAAACAAAAAAGAAGTAATTCACATCACATGACACTTTGTGTTAACATGGAATACGTGAATTTCGGGGCTCCCTCCCCCACCTTACACCCAAATGACCCATCAACCCTTTTCTTCTTCTCTCTCTCACCACCATTAATTTTATTAACACTAATTCCTGCAAATACACAGCATGTCGAGTTCGTATAAACACGAAACCCTCACCTTAGAATCTGATTCCACAACGATTTTCTCTGCATTTCTCCATTCCGATTCAGTAATCATCTGAAGAGCCTATATAATTGCCCTCAATTCAACTTCATTATTTTAAAATTTTCATTTAAGCCACTAAATTATTTGAATTTTTTTATTTAAGTCACTGGGTTATTATATTTTTTCAAGTATAGCTAGCGAGCTCCAAGCGGCGACTCAACGATCGCTATGGTAGATTAGTACCCATCGATGAGTAAAACAACATACCTTAGATCGAAGCTTAGTGTCGAAGATCAGAGAAGAAATTTGTTTGGATTTGTTTTCGTAGATTCGTGATGTTCAAAATTGTTTTGTGAAAAAAAAAGTGAATTATAGAAAAGAAGGGGAAGGAGAGCTTTTGATTGGGTAGGCGGTGCAAACAGAAGAAACTATACAACAATTATTTTAACATCCTAATGACTTAAACGAAAACTTTTGAATAATTCAATGACCATTTTGTAACTTTTTGAAGTTGAGTAACCAAAATGCAAACTTACTAATAATATAGTGACGTTAGATGCAATTTACCCTAAAAATTTTAATTAAGGATAGCAATAATCATGTAGCTTTTGAAGAATTTCATCTGAGGGTTGCATATAGTTATACATGCCCAAAGGCTTTGAAAATGCCATTACTTTTAGTCCATCGGCTACTCAGTTATCCTCTCTAAATACATGTGTCACCCTAATCATCCGAGGACATTGAATAATTTCTTTAATAGCTCGTAACACGGTTGAATGGTAGAACTCAACTGACTCATCTTGAATAAACTGGATTGCAGTCATACTATTCATCTCAAGCGTAATCCAATGAAGGCCTAAACTCCAAGCAATTTGAAGTCCCTCCAGAGTTTCCCAAAGCTCAGCCAATGTATTTAGAGAAATTAGAAATCCACATATAATTACTTTATAACAATTACTTTCTATAATAACATTTTATTATAACAATTAAATTTGTTGTACACTCTTCACTAGATTAGTTGTCTATAATAATCTCTTATATCAAATTTTAATAAAATTATTTTTATTCTTAAGGAAATTAAAATAATAAATTTTTAGTTAACATATCATTTTAATAAAAATATTTAAATATTATATAAACAATTATAAAAAAAAGGTTGACCCTAAAAATAAGGGTTAATATACTATTCAAAATATATATTTGATCTTCAAGACTAAATTTGGTGCTTGAGTTTGGTTTTAATGTTCAGTTTAGTCTTTGAATTTTTTTTTGTCCCATAAAATATTTAAATTTGACTTCAACAATCAAATTGATACCGTTTTAATAAGTTCTAAGTCACCAACATAATTTCATATTTTTTGACATAATTTGACCAAACGATTCTAGTTTATTTATTTTTATATTTTAACCACGATCATAATTTAAAAATAATATTACAAAATCTTATTATAATAAGATCTCACCTTAAACGCTACTAAAATTAAAAGAAATCAAATACCAAATAAAACATTGAATATAAAATAACTAAAAACCCAATTCACGTTGAGCAAAGAGGGTAGGAGTAGGACGTAGGTGGGTTGTAGCTAATTAAGAGGGTGTGTAGAATCATCCATAAAATAAAAACAAAGGAATGTTAGGGGGGAGAGGCCACTGTGGGGGGAGGCGTGTAGCCCTAGGGTTTGTTTTTTCGGTGGTCGTCTCGATAAATCACGCCTCGGCTTTGCTGCTGCCGGTTTGTTCTGACGCTATCAGTATTTTATTATTAATAAACACCTAACAACAAAAAGGCACTGCTACTGCCCTATGATTTTTCAAGTTTTGAACGTTAAAAAGAAGAGTTAATACGCTTTTGGGTTTAAATTTCATAACTGTTCTAACATTAGGGTTTCAATTTTTTGAATAAAACAAAATCAAAATGGTTACATTAAAATACTAGAAATAAAAGATTTAGTTGTTTTATTTGAACATAAATATCCTAAATCTCCTTAGGAGCTTCCAAAAATATATGCACTTTGACAATTTCATAAGCAATTATCTTTCCTAGAAACACATTTGTGATTTTTCGGTTAAATTCGAAACAATCGATTGCTTAATCATCTCTAAGCTATCCGTATGAATCAGCACTATCTCATATCTTCGTCTATTTAAAATAGTCAGCTCATCCAGAATGTCCTAAATCTCGGCTTCAAACATTGAACACCCCCTAAGTAATGATTATATTCTAGAATCCAATCCCCAACTTGATTTCGCAATACTCCCCCGACAGATGCAAATCCTTAAATTTTTTAGTCTGAGTCAGTTTTTAAATTTTATTCAAGTTAATCCTTAAATTTGACATTTGTTTTCACATCGGAGTCTGAATTTTTTTATAGATCCATATTAATCTCTGACATATCTTTGAAAATCCTAAAGTTCACGTATCAATGTGGAAATAACTGTCAAATTTAGGAACTAACTTGGATTAAAAAAAAAGTTCAAACCCAATATGAAAACAATTATCTAGTTCAAAGACTAGTTTAGACAAAAAAATTAGATCCCTTAAAAAATATTTAAGAGAATAAGAGGAAATATGTATACATACATTCATGCATACATACAACAATATAATAATACATTAATTTTTTAATACAATATATTCAAACTTACACACCCACGCATGCAGACTTTGCACTACCACATAGGCGAACTCGCGGTTGAACATCATTGGTACACTTACGATATAAAAGAAAAAAATTAATATTAAACATATATTTATAAAAAAATATTAAATAATTTAATTGTAGGTAAAGTGATAAAATATTTATAATTGAATTTTTATTAATCTTAAAAAATTTAATTTTTTAATTATTTTATATAAAGATTTCATATAAAAATAATAATAAACAAATAAACAAAAGCCAAATGAAACCTCCACTGAAATGGTAAGAAATTAAAATATGCAATAAGTTGATGTATTATTCATAAATTTAGAATTTAGTTTCTATATTTTTATTCATTAGAATTTAGTCACTCTATTTTTTTGAATTTCAAAATTCAAGTCCAACTATTAATTGTGTTAAGCTTATTTTATTAAATCCAGATTCATTACAACACCATTTTTTTTGTTACATTGCTACCAAGTGAATATATATTTTTAATTTCTAAATATCACACCAACATATTTAACAAAAAGAAATAATTGTGTTAACAATTAGATCTAAAATTTGAAATCTGAAAAGTAAAGTGATTAAAATCCTTAAAATGAAAGTACATGGACTAAATTTCAAATTTTTGAAGAGTACAAGGACCAATGACACATTTTAACCTTCTGTGGTCCCCAAACATGGGGAAATGGGGATAAAAAAGGCATTTTCCCAAAAGATGAAGGGTAAGCACAGAAACAAGAAGAGGGCCAGAGGTTGTTCGCGCAAATCTAGCAAATCTGGGCCAAAACTAAAAATGTGAAAAATGTGGGGTTTAAAACATTAAACCACAGCTTAATGCAAAACAAAACCCCCTAAAGTACTGTACCAAAAAAGCAATAATCCCTTTATTTATTTCCCCATATTTTTTACTTCTTGTTTTCATTAATATGTGCTTTAAGACAAGAATATCTCCAGTTTCTACTTCCTCTTCTTGTTCTTGTTCTTCATTGTAATAATGTTTTCTTTTTCTTTCTAAGATAAGGACAAAAGGGAAAAAAAAAAAACCCACAAACCCATCAAGGTAAGCTTTGTCAAGGTAAATATAAAGAACACAGAGCAGACACCAAAGCCATTTTCAGATTTATGTTACTTTATTCTTTTTTTGACAATTTTGGTCTCTCTCAGTGTTCAATAATGGTGATTGCTGTGGATTCATCTGCAACGAAAATGGCAGCTACTATAACAATGGGTTTTGGAAGCTCGTATGAAGCGTGGAGTAACCGTAGAAGGAACCGGTGACGGAGGCGGTGGCGACGGCTGTGATATTGGCGGGTTCGGCTCAATCTCTTTTTTCTTTTTTGGTCCCATAATGTTGGTAAAAAGCAACGAGTAGTTTGGTTTTTTATTTATTTTCTTTTTTCTATTATTAGCTTCTGCTTTTGGATTCATTTTTATGCTGTTGCTTGGTTCATGAATGGAAAAGAAGCATAATTTCATGGGAAAATAATTTAAAACAAGAAAATATTATTGCAGTAAGAGGTCTTTTGGAACAAACAATGCAGACTTCAATGCTGTATACTGTTTCATTGTCCTAAAGCCTCTGTCACTGTAATTTTCGTTTTCTTTTATCTCTGGGAAAACGTGTTGCTTATTAGTACTATATTGTTATTTGTTATATTATGTGACAACCCCATTTATTATTATATAGTCAGTTGATTTAGTTATTCAATTTTTATTTTTTTTTCTTGTTGGGATTTTCCATTTCTATGATGAATTTGCAATGATTTTTTATTTTATTCATTTTCGATGGATTTTTGTTGTTGTTTGTGTGATTGAGGTTCAACTTTTGGTGGGTGGGAAAGGTTGATCTATGGATGGTAAAAGTTGGTTAAAGTTATATTATATTAAAAAGTAAATTAGTTATTTTTATTACAAATTTTATTCATTTTTATTGTTAAAAATTGAAATAGTTGGTAGATTAATACCGTTACACATGATGTATCATGTGTATCTCATTATGATTTATAGGGATTGATTTTTAGTAGTAGAAATGAATGAAATTTTTAAAAACGGGTCAGTTTGCTCTTTATTTGAACGTATAGAGATTTATTTATCTATTTTTTGAGTAGTGGGGACAAAATGCAATATGACTCTTACTACAAGAATGTCCATGACATTTTTACCGAAAATTGTGTTTGTCACTTGAAGAAGATGAATATGAAAAAAAAAGTTGATACTTTGAACGACAAAATTCAAGCGCAACATATAAAATTTATGCACGAATTTTTCTTCGAATATATTTCGGTTAATTAGTTAATTTGATTTCAGTGTAGTATTTATAATAACTTGTTTTTATCGGAAATATTGAAATAAAAAAATGTTTCATTTGATATGTTTCGTAAATATCAAAAAAGGGTTTTTATTTAGACAAGTTTTTTTAATTACTCAAAACCTCACTTTTATATAGGTTCAAGGTTTGAATCATAGGCAAACTGAGTCGTAGTTCAGTTGACATCAGCATTGCTGTTAATGTAAGAGGACGTGAGTTTGAGTGTGCTGAAATGCGTTATCTTCTAATTTAAGGGTTAGGGAGAGGCTATGAGTAGGTTTAGGCATCGTATCAAAAAACAAAGATCAATAATCGTTATGTTACACTCATATGAAAGAAAATAAAATAAAAAATCTTTTTTTTTCTCTTTTCATATTCATTAGTAAAATCATAAAATAACTTGGAAATTTAGTATAACACTTTTAAAAGAGGGGATTTTATTAGTTTGAGATTAACATTTACAATTTCTCACCTTAATTTTGATTTCAATTATATTGAAATAGCCCAAAATTATATATATATATATATACACATATATGTAACAGTAGCTTATGATTCAGTTGAAAATCAGTAGCTTATGTCTGCTTCAAAAATTGTACTCGTGAGGTTGGGTCTGCATCAAAGCTTGAATGAATATATTTTGTACTGTACTTATTTGTCCTAATGCAGCTTTGGTTTAATTCTAAGATTAAGGTCGTCAGACTTTTGAGAATTTATGTTCAGCGGTGGATTTTGGAATTAATTTTTAGTGTTTATAAAGAAATTTGGAGTTCAATAAGAATTTAAAAAAAAGTTTAATTAAAATTTTTATTTTAATTTAAAAAATTATTTAAATGCCGATTGATGCATCTTAACTCGGTTAACATTGATATTGTTGCTAGTGCAGGAGGACGTGGTTTAAGCGTGCTCAAATACATTTATTTTCCTATTTAAATATTCGGGTGGAATTATGAGTAGTTTTTAAGTATTATATCATAAAAAAATATTTAAATCTGAACAATGTTATGAATTTATTTATGTTGGTGGAAACAAAATGCGACAGAAAAGCTAACATAAATGTTATGTGCTGAATTCTTATTTCATTTCGTTCTTATCTTATCTTTATTTTGTTTATATATATATTTTTAATTTATCCATCTTTCCTAAATGAGTCGGAATGAAATCAATATTTCATGTTTGGTTTTGAATTAAAAAAGCTAAAAATAACGAATCAACATTGGATATGTATATATATTTATATTAGGTCATTGCTTAACCGATATACTGATCACTAAAACATTAACAATTTAACACTATTGGCTTGTCAATTCGCATAGCAGTTATACATCGTTCTAGCAAGCATTATTTGTCACTTTTTTTATTTTTCGAGGAAACATAAGAAAAGGTGATCAAGTACAATTGACTCAATGGAAATTCTTTCAAAAATAAATTTATTGGAAACTTTCTAAATATGCCACCAAAGATAAGCAACTAGATTTTTTTTAACAACCTTATTATAAGTTCTAATCATATCAACTTTTTTTGATACAATGTTTAAAACTACCCATAGCTCCTCTCCAACTCATAAATAGGAGGATAATGTGCTTCAGCGTACTCAAACCACGTCTTCCTGTATTGGCAATAAGAGTCATATACCAATCGAGCTAAAACTAAATTTTTAGAGCAAAAGGAACCAAAAGATGAGAAAGGTATAGTGATGCTATCCCACCATTCTTTGAGGCTTAAGAATCCCACATTCCGAGGGAAATAGCTGAAGCACGATGCACACTATGTAGCTCATACGAAAGGGCAGAAGAAAAGAACATGCTTAATAGATTCCATCTCCTCTTTGCCTGATAAGCAATTGGTAGTGTTGAAATTCTCTGATAAGTAGTTCAACTTAGTGCTATCATTTGTTGAATTCTATGCCTCTTGGACCACTGGGTCACTTTCATTGTTCACAAGCCATTCTGACTCAAAATTTGTTTTCTTTTTGCCTCCAGTCCTTCTCATATCAATGAGCATTTTGATAATATGGCAGTGGTCCGAGGCTAATGCCACCTTGTAAATTCAATGAGCATTTTGAAAGCTTTTGCTCCACTCAATAGTGCATTAGACTACCATCCTCAGTTTTCATATTATGGTCTTCTACACGAAAACTTCGCCCTTTCTATTTATGTCTGGATCAGACATAAATTGTTGATGAAAGCATTGACGAATTCAATTTGTCTTCAGTCTTCATATTTCTTCTATTGAGAGCATATGGCATTAAAGTCTCCAATACCACACCAATTGTGCTTATCCCTAGCTTCTAGGTTATCCATTCCCTCACTTCCTTCCATCCTTCTTTATAGGTATTTTCGTACACAGACGAGAAATGCCAAGGAATATGCATAAAATCATCAATGATTTGATTGTCAATTAATAAGTGAGAACTCTCTTTATGGAAATAAAAATTGACATTTGTATATTTCGATGAATAATCGTTTTGCCCATTTTAATAATTTATCAAATATGATAAAATTATTACACTTAGGAAAACTTAATAACATTGATGGAGAAAAGCCTTGACTTAAATTGGGTTGAATAGTATGATTTTTTCGAGTTTTCATCAAGTTAAGTGATTTTCGATTCTGATCAATTCTTTTCGGTTGACACATTTTCTAGTTTTATTACTAATTTAAAATCTTCAATCACTCAAAACTTGGGTTATATTTGATAAATTATTGAAAAAGTTTCAGTGATTTTTTTATTGGGACAAATCTCAAAATGATACATGAACTTTGATTGAATGTGCAATTAGATACATGAACTTTGATTTGGTGCAATTGTGCACATGAAACTTTGATTGTGGTTCAAATATATACATGAAACTTTAATGTTGATTCAATTATACTCATTTTAAAAAAATAAATACATTAAATTATTTTTATATTGGATAAATATAATTATTTGTGTATGAAATATATAAACATAAAATGATGCTATACCAATAATTGTGTCAATAATTTATAAGAATTGAATCAAGTAAAAACTTTCATATATAAAATTACACATTAAACCAAAATTCATGTATAGTTTTAAAAATTTTCCATTTGTTACTAATGTAATAGGAAAAATATATTAACCATTTATGTTGTCATAGTAAACCAAAATAATATATATCATAAAATTATCATTTAAAGCTTTTAAAATTAAAATTAAAAATTATCAAACAACACTTTATTTTTAGTAAAATCCCAAAATCAATTTGACAATTAGAAATAACAATCATAAAAACATCTAATAGATTGGAAACATAGGTAAAAGGAAGCTATAATTAATACATTCATCAATGTATAAAATTCATAAAAAAAAAAATTTAAACATCTAAACATTTGCACCTACATTACCTATCCAATTGAACCCATATTGGATTGGGCCTGCAGGAAAATTTATCTTCTTTGGCCCAGTTTGGTTATGTAGGAAGAATTATTTATGAATATATAAAAACAATTATATAATCTATTGTTATAAAAATGCAGTTTTATTGTCGATTGCATCTTAGCTCGATTGGTATAGGTATTGTTGTTAATGCATAGATATATGAGTTCAAGTGTGTTGAAGCGCATTATACTCTTATTTTTGAATTGGGGGGCTATGCTTAATTTTAAGCATTGTATATGAGAAATACGTCCCAGATTTTCTTTTTCAAGCATGGAAACTCCAGGAACAGAACAGAAGTAGTAAGATGTATTTTCATAATAAAGTAAAATATGTCAATTTTTTTCCCAAAATCATCTAATACAAAATAAATCTTCGACAGGAGGTTGATCGGTTAATTCAATAAAAAATGGATGATAGAATTAGACATGTAAATCTGATAAGAAAACTTTTTGAGATTGGAATTAAGTTAAGTACTTTTATAATAGTTGAAATATAAATTCATCATTGTATTATATATATTTTTTAATTTTTTAAAGAGATACATTGAAATTTTATCATTTTTAGGAGAAAATGCAATTTGACCATTTATTAATTTATAATTTTATAAAATTTATAGGTTAAATAATGCTACATTCCCAATGCCCTGCCAGCCCCAGTTGGATGGGTTAAATTAGGTCCAATTGATTCAAGTTTTAATATTTTGGGGTTATTTTAGGTAATTACTTAGAGTTTGGATGGTTTCGAATTTTTATCAAATTTGAATTTGAGTCAATTTGGGTTTTGAAGTTGTTTCATGTTTAACATTGGGAAGGAGTCATTTTGTATTACTTATTTATATATTTTCGGGTTTGGATAGTTTTTTAATTTTGCTTCAACATAGTTGAAGTGTTGATTTTTTGTTGTTGTTGCTAAATGTTCAAATTTGGGTCAAATCTAACTCACATAATAGTCAAAGTTTTTAAAATAGTCAAATAAGACTAAGCTTTTCCAAATGTGCTCAACTAGGTGGTTAAACATTTTAAAAAAAGTACTAAAATAGGGGTCAAATCTTTCAAAATTATCGATTAATGACTAAACTTTTTTAAAATTACTCAAATAAAGGTCTAATCTTTCAAAATTATCAAATAAGTGGCAGACCTTTTCAATTGTTGTATATTATGTTTTAAACTATGTTTTTATTTTTATTCTTTTAAGTAATATCTGACATAGCTATCATGTGTTTAATTTTAAACACGTTAGCACTCACCTAATTTTGTACTAATAGCTTAGGGTGGAATGCATGAAAGAATTCCTAAAATATTTGACCCTTATGTTAACAATCCCTAAAAAGATTTTGCACTAATTTAAACATTTAACTTTTTTTAATATTTAACTATATTAAATTTTTTTTATACAATACAAGTTCAAACTCACACATCTACACACTACACTACCACATAAACAAACCTACTATTTGAGCCTTAGTATAATGTATAGATGAACTCGAAACACTTCAATCAATGGATCTATAATTTGAGTTCAATTCATATTAAAACTTGAATGATCAACCATTAAGAAAATATCATGAAATTTTATTGTCCATTAATTAACTTTTGCTATTCATTTAAAAAAAAAACTCCTAGATGTTCAACCTTTTTAACCTAAATCTCTACTCTGTCGGCGGTGGCGTCGGCCTTTAGGCTAGTTACTGATCATGACTCTTTCATCATTTTTTTCGTGATTTTTATTTATTTTTTGTCCCAGTCTATATTATTGTAGCCTAGTAATGTTCTGTCGTAAATATGAGATTTGACAACGTAAGGGCGTCGCCAGATCTATTAGGAACCATTCTCGAAGGGTCTTATCATGATAAATTATGGTGATGGTGATAGATTTGAAATGATTATGAGGATAAGTCGTTTAAGACTTGACATTTTGTGCATTATTGACACAATGGGTCTCTTGGAGCTTTTGGCAGTTGTCTTTTGGTTGATCGGTGTTTATTGTAAGGTTGGATGGCGGAGTTAGGATGTAAATTTCAACAATTTGATACTTATCTGATTTATTTTCGAATGATTCTAGTATTGCATTTATTGTTAGTTTGTCTATTTCTCTTTACTTTTTTTGAGATTATTTTAGAAACATAACATTTGTGTATTAATTTATAATGATTTATTTATTGTTGATATCTTTATTTTTTTTCCGTTGAATTAATAGTAATTTCTTTTAAAAAAACGACACGAGTCATAGGATGGAATTAATTGAGGGCACAGTAGACAATGAAGTGAAAAGACCCCTGAAATAAATTTCCCCTCACTTGGGTCATATATAGGATGAATTAACATATTTATAGGGTCCAATATTCGAATTTATAATGAAAAAAAGTAAAAAACAAATATTAAAAAATATACCTTATTAAAAACTGTTAAAAATATTTAATAAAAGCAAAAATTATTTCAAATTTTCAATAGTTAATTTAATTTTTAATATTTAGACAGTCAGCTATTAGTTATATTATATTTTTAAAGTTTAAATATCGTGGAAGAATTTTGTAATATTTTAAGCTAATTTTAAAGGACATTAGTTTAGAACTATTCTGGCAAGTTGGAATCTAAAATTCCCAAAAATAGGAAAATTACAATAATGAATTAATTATAATAATTTTTAATCCAAAAAGGTTTGGCTGCTCACCAAAATAGATTAGATACAGTAGCGTTGGACAAAAAATAAGCTAAACGCATCCTATCGTCCATCTAAACCCACCTTTAATACTCTAAACCATGGGCACAGCTGAAATTTGAAACAAAAATAATAGATGAAAACCAGAAAAAATAAAACAATTGGGGTTTATTCATAAATACTAAAGAAATGAAGCCCCACAATAGAAAAAGCAATAGAATTGTATTTTTCTACTCAATTTACTAATTAACCCATACTAACCTCACCTAACTCACAGCTTTCTGGAATAAAATTAAGGAAAATTATTAAGGTTATATTGGTCATTTGAATTGAAGTACTGCCACGAAATCAGTCTCATTTTGAAAATTAAATAAATTGAAAGGGCTTTTCGTGTAAATTCAAGTAACAAAGCATTATGATATCTGCAACAGCAACCCCAAATCCACCCAAAGCTACAGAAAAGAAAGAAAATAAATTCACATACACCAAAAAAAAAAAGAAAAAAAAAGAAAAAGAAAAAAAAAGCTCTCAAAAATTAATAAACGTTTTTGGGATTGCAGGTATCTTTCCCTTTCTTTATTCTTTTTATTTTCTTTTTTTATTAAAAAATCCATAAATATAATAATTTCTGATATTGCTAAAATTAGAGAGGTTCTGTCTGTTTATCTTCTATTATTCTCTACATAGATTCTTCTCTTTCTACTACTGTAATAAGTTTTTCTTCTTTGGGTTTTTAAAAGTTTTTATTTTTAATTTTTAAAAAACAATGTTACAATGAGTTAATATTTTTATTTTTCTGGGTAGCTTTAGAAACTTGAAGTGAAGCTGTTTCAGACAAGTTACCTAGGAATCTGGAGCTGTTCTTTAGTGTTTTTGGTCTGTTGTTGGATTCAACAAGATGTCTCAAACCAACTGGGAAGCTGATAAAATGTAAGTCTTTTCTTTTTTTCCCTTCTTGTTAAAGTTAACTTTGTTTTGGGTTTTAAATCTTTATTATTATATTTATTACAATTTCTTTAGCTCTTTAATGTGGTTTTTGATGTTTTCCCTTTCTTTTTTGGTTTTATTTGAGTTCTGGGTATGTAAGCTTTTTCTGGGTTTTTGTTTGTTCATTTTGATGTCTTTAAAGATTTCAATTTTAGTTCTTTGAAAGCTTGGTTTTTTTAGGGTTTTGTTTGTTGTGGAACTTCAAGTTACTGTTCTTCTGTTTTGCATTATTATTTTTATGTAAAATGATAAATTTGATTTAGGGTTTTGTTGTTTATCAGATTTTCGTTGTATAAAGCTTATAATTTTATTTGCTTATGGAGTTATTAGTTATGCTTGTAAGTTCTGATTTTGCTCTTATAAGCATACTGTATGGCCATGTATTTTGTCAACAACAGGTTAGATGTGTATATCCATGATTATTTAGTAAAGAGGGATTTAAAGGCTTCAGCTCAGGCTTTTCAAGCTGAAGGGAAAGTATCATCAGATCCTGTAGGTAAGCAACTAAATGGGTTCGGGAATTATGTTAAAGCCAAAGATCTGTTCTTTTATATTAGATTGTTTAGTACTTTCATTGATGCTGGTGCTGAACTTGGTATCCAGCTATCGATGCACCTGGAGGTTTTCTCTTTGAATGGTGGTCTGTTTTTTGGGATATATTCATTGCCAGGACTAATGAGAAGCATTCAGAGGTTGCTGCATCTTATATTGAGGTTGGTTTTGATTTTATTTTTCTATTTTGAACTGTTAATTTGTTTCGAGTTTGTACTAGCCATGGATAACCTACCATCAACATTTTATTTTTTGTTTAATTTGTCGCGGATTGTTTTCTGTACTTGGAAATTGGAGTCCTCTCCTGAAAGCATATTGCATGATGAGCTTGTATCAAATGCTCTATGGGAACTGGTAGTAAAAGTACCATTGAGTCCCCCATACTAGGATTCAGATTGCATTTTGCCCCCTTAACTCAAAAAATGGGCAAATTAGTCATTGTATGTTAGATCAGAGAACAAACTGGTCATTTATGTTAAAAATTTCATCCATTTCTACTGTTAAAAATTGGTTTGGCTGACAAAATAACCAGATAGTTACACTTGGTGTGTTATGTGTACCTTATGCTGGCGAACAAGGACCAGTTTTTAACAGTAAAAAAAGATGAAATTTTTAACAAAAGGATTAGTTTGCTCTTTGATCTAATATACAGGGATTAATTTGCCTATTTTTTGAGTAGAGGGGGCAAATTGCAATCTGACTCCTAGTACAAGGGCCTCCATGGTACTTTTACTGGGAACTGGCTAACTAAGGGTATTTTTATTATTGAAAGAAGGGAAGCAATCGAAGGCAGGAGAAGTGTTCCCTGTTGTATTTTGTTAAGAATGTTTATTATAGAGTAGATTACGAAATTTTCTTGTCTTCCAAATGATTTCTTCTTAACATATGTGATGTATATGGTGCATTGATGTTGCAGACTCAATTGATTAAAGCACGGGAGCAGCAGCAACAGCAGCAGCAACCTCAACAGCCTCAACATCAACAGCAACAGCAGCAGCAACAACTGCAGATGCAACAGCTTTTATTGCAGAGGCATGCCCAACAACAACAACAGCAGCAACAACAGCAGCAACAACAGCAGCAGCAACAGCAGCAGCAACAGCAACAGCAACAGCAGCAACAGCAACAGCAACAGCAACAGCAACAGCAACAACAACAACAACAGCAACAGCAACAACAGCAGCAACAACAGCAACAGCAGCAGCAGCCACCACAGCAGTCCCAGCAGGCACAACAGCCTCAGCAACGAAGGGACGGGTCTCATCTCCTAAATGGCAATACAAATGGACTTGTTGGAAATGACTCTCTCATACGTCAGCCTGCTGGAACTGCTAATGCCATGGCGACTAAGATGTATGAGGAAAGACTAAAATTGCCACATCAAAGGGATTCTTTGGATGATGCAGCTATGAAGGTTGGTTGATCATTTTTGATTTCTTAGAAATGTTTTCTTCTTTTAGTTGATCATTTTAGGAGTTCCTTACAGCAAAGGTATGGTGACAATGTCGGCCAGCTCTTGGATCCAAATCATGCCTCGATATTGAAGCCTGCAGCTGCAACTGGTCCGACTTCCGGGTGATTTATTTTACTTTCCCTTTATTACACAAAGAAGAGTCTTTGAATGCAAATGTTTCTGAAGTGAAACCTAGACAAAATTTTCAGCAGTGTTAAGTAAGATAATTCGGTTAAATGCTGCAGAAGGTTTACAACAAAATTTTCACAGTAATTCCCTTGTGTCTTGTGGTCTATCTGCTCTAACATGAACTTGAGCCACTGAATGCCACTGAAACCTCCTTTTTCATCTAAAATAGTGTCATGCATTTAGGGTTTATTCAAGCATCCAAGACTAAGTTGTTTTCTGCGATAAACTTATTTGGATTCATGTATATTTTAGGCAAGTATTGCATGGTACAGCTGGTGGAATGTCTCCGCAAGTTCAAGCTCGGAGTCAGCAATTGCCAGGAACAACACCGGTAGGGTCACCTTAAATGGATCTCTTTCATGTTTCTTCCCTTTGTCATGTTCTGAAATTTTATCTGGAAGCAGGATATAAAGAGTGAGATGAATCCAGTATTGAATCCTAGAGCTGCTGGTCCCGATGGATCTTTAATGGGAATTCCAGGTAAGTTTCTCTTTAACAGGTTTTTCTGTTTAAATTGCATCTTTCCTTTGAAAATGGCACACTAATGATAGCACGTGCTTGTCCTTGTGATTGACTCGGGTCATTTTACTTATTTATTTGGAATCTAAGTTCATATTACTTGTATATTTGGAATCTAAATAATGTGATTTCATGTTTCTCAGGGTCAAATCAAGGTGGTAATAATTTAACTTTGAAAGGATGGCCATTAACAGTAAGTTTTATCTTTTTATTGGAATGTTTTTATTCATACATGTATTAGTGAACTGTAAATTTTATTTTTCATCTTATGTTTCCTTTGAATGGTTTTCGTTTGATCTGTTTTTAGGGACTGGACCAACTGCGCGGTGGGATCCTTCAGCCGCAAAAGTCTTTTATGCAAGCTCCTCAGCCCTTTCATCAACTTCAGATGTTGACACCACAGCACCAGCAGCAACTCATGCTTGCTCAGCAGAATCTGACATCACCATCTGGCAGTGATGATAATAGAAGATTGAGAATGCTATTGAATAATAATCGGACCATGGGCCTCGGAAAGGATGGCCTTTCTAATTCTGTTGGTGATGTGGTTCCAAATGTATCACCTTTGCAGGCTGGCAGTCCTCTCATGCCTCGGGGAGATACAGAAATGCTAATGAAGGTATTACTGTCCCTATGAAGTGTGCTTTTACCTCGCTTTATTCCTTGGTATCTTTCTGTTTCTTATATATTTCATTTGCTTTGTAGTTAAAATTAGCTCAGTTGCATCAACAGCAGCAGCAACTGCAACAGCAACAGCAACAGAACAGTAACTCACAGCAACAACAGCTTCAGCAGCATGCACTTTCGAATCAACAGTCACAGAGTTCTAATCCAAGTTTACATCAACAAGATAAAGTTGGTGGAGGTGGAAGTGTCACTGTGGATGGGAGTATGTCAAACTCATTTCGAGGGAATGATCAGGTCTGCCCTTTTCTGGTTATATGTAATTCAACTTGCCAATATCATTCCTGTTTGAGGGTTGTATCTGCTTCCATGTGACACCCTTTGCACATGGTGCTATGGTGTTTAGCTTGAAAACTTATTTCTTTTTCCCGGTCAAGTGATTTTGGTTGTAATTGTAGGCTATTTTGCTGCCACATGTATGCGAATGGTCATGTAAAGCTTTTTAGTTCCGATTCTTAGCTTTATAACATATATGGTTAGGTTTCTAACATGATTTCCTTAAATTCATTTTAAGGTTTCAAAAAACCAGAATGGAAGAAAGAGAAAACAGCCAGTGTCTTCTTCAGGCCCTGCCAATAGCTCTGGGACAGCAAACACAGCTGGACCTTCGCCTAGTTCTGCACCTTCAACGCCATCAACACACACTCCTGGAGATGTGATTTCAATGCCTGCGATGCCTCATAGTGGCAGTTCTTCCAAGCCTTTGATGATGTTTGGTGCTGAGGGTGCTGGTACACTTGCATCACCTTCAAATCAATTGGTGAGTCTATTAGTTTTTTTCCCATGTTTGTGGAGGAATTAAAAATTCCTTGCATAAATTCTCATGGGAATTCCATTTTGGCAGTGGGATGATAAAGATCTTGAATTGCAGGCTGAAATGGATCGATTTGTGGAGGATGGATCTCTTGATGATAATGTTGAGTCTTTTTTATCCCATGATGATACGGATCCTAGAGATGCTGTTGGCCGATGTATGGATGTAACTAAAGGTGTATAAATATTACTTGTATGGTTGTTATGATTTGATAAAGTCTACTGTTGTCGGGAATCTATTGTAGCTTACTTTTTCAAACATTGTAGTTTCACTCTATTGGCTTTTTTCACATCCCCAGTTATTCTTGGATACAATATGATAATGTGCTAATTCCTTTGTCAAACGGTTATGGCAAATGATACGTTCGTATATCTCATTAAACTTTTGTACATTTTGGTGTTATTCTCTCTAATTATTATTATTTTAGATGTTGCTTATTGCTACTAATTCATGACCTTGCTTCATTGTTTATATATCAAAATGCCAATTGAATTTGGCCCAAGAAATTGTGCAATTGTAAGGGCGCGATCATCTATCCTGTACGCATGTCATATTCAATTGTTATGTAACTACATAATGTAAATGGATTACCTTTGATGCTTTTATACCGGAAATGGACTAGTTTTACAGTGTACCAAATTTGCATTTGACTTCAGGTTTCACATTTATGGAAGTAAATTCTGTTCGAGCAAGCAGTAGCAAAGTTACTTGCTGCCATTTCTCGTCAGACGGAAAGTTACTAGCTACTGGTGGCCATGATAAAAAGGTGAGTTATAAGAGGGGAACAGAAAATTTTCATTCTTTTGAAATTTTAGATTCTAGTGCAATCATTTGCATTTTTTTTGCAACGCAGGCTGTATTATGGTACACGGACACTTTGAAGCCGAAGTCTACGCTTGAAGAACATTCATGTTTGATTACTGATGTTCGTTTCAGTCCAAGCATGTCACGCCTTGCAACATCTTCATTTGACAAAACTGTCAGAGTTTGGGATGCCGACAGTGTTAGTGGACATTTCCTTTCAATTTTAGTCCTGGTTATTTTCATGCTATTGTCATTTAATCTGCATTGACATATGCTATTGTCATCAAAATACATTTAGGCGTTTTGCTGAATCCTTATGCATGTACCATAACAGTGATCGAAAGGGTACTGGTTTGGTTTCTGCATTTTTCTTTGTCATGCTTGCTTTTTAAGTCTTTCTGTACTGTTTGATGGATCTGTTCTTTCAATTTTTCTGCAGCCTGGTTATTCGCTTCGTACATTTATGGGACATTCTGGTAACGTTATGTCACTTGACTTCCATCCAACTAAGGATGATCTTATCTGCTCTTGTGATGGTGATGGTGAAATACGATACTGGAGTATCAACAACGGGAACTGTGCAAGAGCTTTCAAGGTATGATCTTGCTTTGGATTTCCTTGCAATTGAAATCTATATCGAACTCAGGCATCTCTCTGAGGTTGATGCACAGCTATTGAGATTGTTTCCTTTGTGTGGATCAGGGTGGTACGGCCCCTGGTACAGCCCAATTGAGATTTCAACCTCGCCTCGGAAAATATCTTGCAGCAGCTGCTGAGAATGTTGTATCTATACTGGACACCGAGACTCAAACTTGCTGGCACTCTTTACAGGTGAATTAGTCTACATGGGTTATAAACTATATAAAAGAAATCCGAAGGAACTAGCTGACTCAACCGGGCATTCCAATGGTTACTACAAAAATATTTTTGGACTAGCCAATTATAGCCATGGTTATTCGAACTGTAGTGTTTGGTTTGGTTTTAATTCAGGTTTTATTATATTACGACTAGATTGGCGGAGTTTGTAAACTTCTTATTAAGATAACCAAATAAGGCTAGCCGAACCGATGTTTGTTTTCTGGTGACTTGATTAGTCAAGTGAAAAGATCCAACAATAGTGATCTCATTTATACGTATTTTAAGCATTTTCCTCCATTGTAACATGACTGACTTCGGTTTTGTTTCCGGATTTGTAATAGCAGGGACATACTAAACTGATCCATTCCGTATGCTGGGACCCTTCGGGTGAGCTTCTAGCATCCGTTAGTGAGGACTCTGTTCGAGTTTGGTCCTTTGCGTCAGGCAGTGAAGGGGAATGTGTTCACGAATTGAGCTGTAATGGCAACAAGTTCCACTCTTGTGTTTTCCATCCTTCGTTTCAATCACTGCTCGTTATTGGCTGTTACCAGGCGAGTAACTTTACTTTTAGTCTTGTATTTGCTGTTATATGTACTACCCTGTCAATGACATGCACCCTTTCCATGTTGGATTCAGTCTTTGGAGCTATGGAATATGTCGGAGAATAAGACCATGACATTGTCGGCTCATGAAGGACTCATTGCTGCATTGGCTGTATCACCAGTGACAAGGTTGGTTTCTTCCGCAAGTCATGACAAGTTCGTTAAACTGTGGAAGTGATTTGATCGCTTAGCTTGTGGCTGTTGTGGTTGCTCGATGTGTCCGTTTTCTGTGGTTTGTCTTGGCTCCCCGTGTAACCCTAGTAAAAACTAACCCTGCTGTTGTTGCGTGCATGTTTATGTAACCCTTGTATCTTTAACTCGGACATTCTTGCTGTTCATTCACCTTGTGTTTTTGATGTTTTGTTGGTACTTCTGTTTTGTTTTTGTTTTTTTCGAAGTCGGAGATGACTGTTCATGGATTCGATAAGGTGCACATTCCTTGAGCTTGAAGATTTGAAGCCGTGGATGGTAACATCTTTGATAGTTTTTGCGGAATTTTTGTTAATGAAATCAATGCATGCATGCATGTTCGAATTTGAGAGCTAATTAGTAGCAATAAAATACACTGACTTGAATCATTGAAATGGAAGAAAAAGGAAGACAATCTTATGAGTATAGGCTTTTAATAAGTCCGAAATCTTTTCTGGGGTCGCAAAATGTAGTTTTATTATTGTGACATTTTCAAGTTAAATTTGACTGAAAATACACAAATAAATAAATTAAAAATACCAAAAAATTCAAGATATTAATTTTTTTTGATCTTTTTTCAATATTTTAGAAACAATTCTTAATGTCATGAAAAAAAATCACACGATGGGTAAAGTAGAGAATTAAATTATTTTAGAATTAAGATTAAATTAATATAATTTATAAATATTGAGAGCTAAAGTTGTTATTATGCTAATTTTGATATTGAGTAAAAATGTTATGGAGGCCTCTGTATTAGGAGTTATTGTATTTTACTCCTTTTACTAAAAAATAAATAAATTAATCTCTGTATGTTAGTCAAAGAGTAAACTGGCCTTATTAACAATTCTATTTATTTTTGCTATTAAAAATTGATCATTGTAAAAAAATGAATACATGAGTTAAGAGCGTTAAAACGCATTATTTTTCTATTTATGGGTTAGGGAGAGAGTATGAATAATTTTAAGCATTAAAAAAAACCAACATTTTCTACACCAACTCAAGTCAAAACTTCATACTCACATTAGTCTTCCCTCTCTTCAACAATTTTTTCTCCCAAAATTCTCTTTTACGAACCCATTTTGAAAAAGAGATGAACAGTGTAAGCAGAAAAATTGGTAGTGAAAAATTTTTCAACAAGAAATTCAATTGTGAAGACAATTTTAATGCTCAGTCAATCAATCTTGTTTTGTTGGAATTTAATATATAAATAAAATTCTCATTCAATGCATTGAGTCAGAGAGACTGCCATACAATTATTCAAAACTTTGTTTCTTTATCTTATTTTTCAAGTAAAGGTTAAGGTACTTGTTATTTACATTAAATTCATCATCCAAAATAAAAATTCATCACTTTACCATTAAATAGTAACATAAATTAACGACAAAGGCGAAGCAAAATTTTTTTCGGGCCGGAATTAAATTATATATTTATACGATAATAATATGTAATTTCACTATTTTAATAGCCTTTATCTCTATAATTTTTAAAGGATTAAATCAAATTTTTATCATTTTAGGGCGAAAGTGAAATTTTACCATTACTAATTTAAAATTTTATAAATGATAAATGGGCTAAAAAGGAAAATTTTCATTTTAAAGGGGGGTCGAAGCCCTTGCCAGCCCCCTGGCTCTGCCCTTGATTAACGGTGCATTTCGACATTAGTCACTCTAAAATTAGGATAAACAACCCGTCAATCACTCTATATAGGGGTTGTTCATATTTTAGTCACACCAAATTTTTTCGAACAAATGCACCGTTAATCTTCCGTTACTATTTAATGACAGAGTGACTGATTTTATCAATTTCTTTTTCGGGTAACCAAGTTAATAAAAAGAATTGGGGTGACGAAAATAAGTTTGTTTGTTTATGAGTTGATTGCTTTGTTTATTATTATATGATACATCATATATTAAAGGCATAATGATAAATTAGCTCTCAATGTTTTTATCTTTTGTCAATTTGACTCTTAATCTTTTTTGAGTTAAATTTGATCTTTCAAAAAGTAGTCAAATCGTTTTTTAAATAGAAATGTTGATTAAAACATCGATTTTTTAATGATGTTGGCGGGGTGCTTAAGTGGCACTCCACGTATGCTTCATGCTGAACTAATACTAGTTATCTTATATGCCACGCCAACAGTAAATTAATAATTATAAAAATATTTAAAAAATAAAATAACTCAAAATTCAAAAAAATAATATAAAAAATAAAAAAATTAGCATGAAGTACATGTGGATTGTCATGTGGACTGCAATATTTAAAAATTTAATATTTTAGTTAATATTTCGGTTAAAAATATAACAAATTAACTCTTTTTGATAGGTTAAAGGTCAAATTCGACTCTTTTTAAAAAGTTGAGGTCAAATTTAACTAAAAAGAGAAGGCTTAGCCCTTAAACTATAGGACTGATCAAAAGTGTTACCTAAACTTTTGGTCCAACTGTGTGCTCCAATAAAAAAATCTTGTAACCAATCAGAATATGACATGTGGTATATTTAGTTATTTTTATTTTATTCACTGTATTTTTTATTCTTTCATCCGCTCTTCTTCTCCCTCAGCCAACTTCTTCAGTCTCTCTTCAAACCAGACAATTTTCTAGTTTCGTCACACAATTTTGCTCATGTCGCTTCAGCGTTCGGGGAAACTCACCACACAATCTCAAACAATCTAGAAAATTTCCAATCTCATCACACGAAAATATAAAATTGCACTTACTTTAAAATATATATTTAATGGAATTTAAGAATATAAAGAGAAAAGAAAGGTAAAAGTTGCCATGAATCTTTGACACAGCAAAAAAGTCACCACAATGCATATGTTTTGACAAATGTGGGCATTAATTTCAATGGGATACGTTCGTTTAATCAAAATTGGAGGCTCAAATTTTTGTTTGTTCACAATACATGGACCTACCTCCATTGAAATCAATTTGCGTAAACTAACTGTTGTTCATCGAGTCAAGGGTGAATTTACACGTAAGGCTATGCAAGCAAGAACTGATACTGTTCTTTTCGTCACTTAATTTGATCCAGTTTAGAAATTATTCCCAGCGCCAGTATACGCGCCGTTTCCAGAAGTGACCAATGGCCAGAAGACCAAAATAAAAAAAATCTAAAATTAAGTGGTATAATTTTTAAAAAGGAAAAAGACTAGAAGTATGACTATATTGAAAAGCACTTAAAAGGCGGAAGGACTAAGGTAGCAATTAGACCCTTCCCAAGAAAACACGCAGATCCTAGGGGATTCGGGTTGGGCCGGCGGGTCAAGCTTTGAAACGGCGCCGTTTCAGGACTCTTGAAACTTGGCCAAAACGACGCCGTTTGGTTATGCCTATAAATGTAAAAAAAAAATTAAAAAATTTATTTCTATTCAGTTTTTAAAAAAAAAACTTATTCTCTCTTTTTTTTTTGAGGGCATCTCCCAGTCCGGCCATAGGGCCGTCGGTGCTCCGCCATGGCCACCGTTCATCAACGGCCAGAGTTGCAAAAACAAAATGCCCTTTTTAGCCCTCTTGACCCCAATTTGAAGGCGATGCATTCTAAAAAAAACTAAAAAAACTTTCGGTCCTTCTCTTTTTTGAACGAACACCTTTCACGCCTCGTTTCGTTGAAGCCCAGGCCAAACCCTAATGGGTTCTGGGGTTTTCGGTGTCGGAGAAGACCTCCGATGACGAAGGGAAGCGAAGCGACACAGGTTAAAAAAACAAACTTTATTTTTTTATTTATTATACTTTTCGAATACTGTTCGAAATGAAAAAAATAAAATAGAAAAGAATCACCTTCATTTTTTCTTTTAACATTTTTTTTCTTTGTATTCGATTTTCTCCTTATCCAAAAATGTTACATGGTTGTTGTGGCTTTTATAGCCGAATGTGTTATATTATACTACTATTTTCCATTTTTTCTTTTCTGCCGTTCTTTGCGTGCTGCGTTTCTGTCCTTTTGTTTTTTCTTTTTTACAGGTGTCCATGGCAAGGTCAATGGCGTTGGGGACCGCGCCTTGCCATTTCAGTGAAAGAGGCAGACGAGACGTCAGACCTTGGGCGACGAGCTTACTGACGAGGCGGAGGCTACGGCGCGGATGGCTTTAGGGTGACACTAGGGTTTTGTTAGTTTTTAAGGTTTTGGGCCTGGGTTGATGCAGTATTGGGATTTTAGAGTTTTGGGTTAGGTGATATATTTTGGGCTTGGTTTGGGCTTGTAATATGGACTTGTTTGTTTTTTTTTTAATTTATCTGTTTTGTTTGTTTATCTCTGGGCCGAATAAAATTGACATGTTACATCTTGTATCATCCATTTCAATTTTTAGAGTCGAGACATTAAGTTCATTAACTGAAGTAAGACCGTCTCGTAAAGCCTAAAGTTCCACTTCAACACTGGTTGTCCTGGAATATGGCAGTTAAATTTGATGATCCAATTTCTCTAATATAGGTCTCTGCACTCGCCTTACACGGATTACCAAGTGACGTGTAACAACCCGTTTTCAGTGAAATCAGAACAGTGGTTTCGAGACCACAAATTCGAGTCTGAAAGGAAATTATTTTAAAATTATTTCATGGTCTGCACTATGATTGAAATATCGTATGAAAATTTCGTAAAGAAAAATTTTACCGATTACATGTTTAATTGTTAAAAGGACTAAATTGCATGAAATGCAAAAGTTGAGTTCTAGTAGCTATAAGTATCAAATAGCAATGGAATTCAAAATTGGAAGTCCTTATATGACAAATAGACCATTAAGAGGAGTTAGTAGATAAGTATGATGATTCATCCATGGAAAATAAAATAAAGAAAAGGATGAAATTGGAAAGTGAAATAATAAAAGATGATAAATAATAAAATAAATAAAATATTATCATTTTTACCATATTTCCTAAATAAAAAGCCATGTAAACCCTAGTTTGAAAGCTTGAAGATAGAAAAGCTTATTTTGATCAATTAGGTATGTTTTCTTGTCCCGTTTTTAATGATTTTTATGTTTCCGAGATCGTAAAAGCTTAATTTAACTATCTCGGGGGGTTAATTTGTAAAGTTGTCAAAGTATTAGGGTTTTTTCCATGGATGAATATGCATGAATTATGAAGTTTAATGGTAGAAAATGAAAGGTTGTTGATAGATAAACAACTTTTGTAAAGGGAATTTTTATGAAATTGTAATTTAGGGACTAAATTGTAAAGATGTAAAATTCATGGAAAAATTCTGAATTTTATGAAATACATGGGATGTTAATGTTATGTGTAAAAATATGTTAGGCTTGGAATAAGGATTAAATTGCATGAATTCTATTTTCCGAGCCTAGGGACAAATTAGAATTAATTAAAAGTAAGGGGCAAAATGGTAATTTTTCCTAAGATGTGAGTTGGATTGTATTGAATATGAATTATATTAAATTTACGTTAAATTCATTCGTATAGATCCCGATAACTGAAATACGAAGTTAGGTCGTGGAAAAGAAAAAGTGTCGGATTAGTAGATTACAATTCACGAACACTTGTTAAGGTAAGTTCGTGTAACTAAATTGTGTATGTTTATATGTTTGAATTGAATGTTGTATATGTGAATTGTATAAATGCCATATGTATGAAATTGATCACATATCCGTTAATGCCCGATAAATAATAAGTTCCGTTTGGATAAATGAGATTCGATGGATACAGGGTTCCCGAACTGGTTGTGGTCCTGCATATGTTGTGGACACACCATAGCTCAAAAGAGCGTCCCGTTATTAGCCCTCTCGAGCTTCCTGTTATATGGTTCCTGCGAGCTTCCTGTTATATGGCTCGAGAGAGGCTTTCCCGATTATGTGTTCTAATGAGCACTCCCGAATATGAATTGACGGATTATAGATTCATACACTTCGTGTGTACTACCCGTATGTCCATTGATATTTCATAAGGTTCAACGGGCAAAGTTCTGATATAAATTAAGATGAATTCTGAATGAGATACTACCTGTATACACCTGAAAACACATGGCAATTTGTTATTTGATGAGCTCATACTGGTTTCTTGATATTCACATTAAACACATGACTAACATGTTTGACGAGATTATGTGTGATTAGGCTATTTGCCAAATTACTTTGGATGTACTTTGCATGATTACCTTAAATGTAAAAGAATGGTAAGTTAATTTCCTGTTATACGAACTTACTAAGCATTAAATGCTTACGGAGCCACATCACACTATCAACCGCCCTTTTTCGGTATATTTATTAAATCAAATTTGGTATAATGGCCATGAATCTTTGACACATCCAAAAGGTCACCACAATGCACATGTTTTGACAAATGTGGGCATTAATTTCAATGGGTGTGGTAACAAATTTGATACGTTCGTTTAATCAAAATTGGGGGCTCAAACTTTTGTTTGTTTTATATATATCACAATACATGGACCTACGTACCTCCACTGAAATCAATTTGCATAAATTAATTGTTGTTCATCGAGTCAAGGGTGAATTTACACGTAAGGCTATGCAAGCAAGAACTGATACTGTTCTTCTCGTCACTTGGTAAATGTTACTGCCGCACATAATTTGATTAATTTAGTTCACGCTAATTATTCTTGATCGAGTTTAGAACTTTTTCATAGAGTGTGGATTGACATGTAAAGCCATGCAAGTTTGAAGTAATATTAGTATACTCATCGCTCTTTATAATAGATTTATTTGTCTATTAAGATTTTATCCTTTATCTGTTATAGAGAAGTAATTGTTATACATCAATAGTATCATTTGGATGTTATAAGGGGATAGTTGTTGTAAACTTATTTTTTCGCTTTATAGAAAATAAAAGTATATTTAATTTTATGTTTTATAATGAAACTATTATAGAGATTTTACACATGCATGCATATGTTCATATGTATGTTCCCAAATATAATTTTCAGTAAGGGTGGATTTATGCCTAAGGTCATGCAAGTAAAAAATTAACATTAATTTTTTTTGTCTATTCATAATTGTCATATAATTAGATTAATCTAGTGCACACTAATTGTCATTGATTGGGTTATGCAAGCAAAAAATATTTATTTGATTCGATTTTCACAGATTATTAACAATATTATCGAAGAAACACTATTTTACGTTTATATATTGTATACTCAAACAATTATATTAATCTAATATGAAAATAAATATATGCTCTTATTTTTCTACTTGTGTATAATTGAATCAAAATTAAAATTTTATGCGTATATATAAACTACAATTCAAAATTTATTTATCAAATTGCATATTAAAATAAAAAACCTATATAAATATTTATCCATTAAATTTTCTTTTGAGCAGTGCACACCTCCCTTATTTTTTATTAGTTATTATTATTTCTTTTCTTGCGCGTTGTTATATTCATGTGAAATAAACTAATCAAATCTTTTAATTGTTGAAATTATGATTTCTTTTGTCAACATGCCTCAAGCTAGCCGCCGCTTTTGTCCAATGCCCCCTCGCGCATGCCTTCTGCTACCACCGTCGGCCTCGTCTGACACCTGCAGCGAAGAGTGAACGCAAAGCAACAAAAGAAATAAAGAGCAAACAAACAAAAGATAGAAAAAAAACAGTTGGTAATGGCTATAAAAACAACAAGAGCCATTTTGTATCTTCTTCTTCGGCTTCGGCAAACATTAATAAAAAGAAACAAAATACCGATTTTCAGAAGTGAAACTTATATTTCTGTTCTTTTTGTCCGATTCTCTTATCATTTATTTTTTATTTTTTATTTTGGTTTTCGCGTACTAAATGAAAAAACAAAAATGAAATAAAAGAAAAGGTTTTTGAAGTACCTGTCCCTCGCGGTGCGCCACCGTCGGAGGCCTCCATCCGTTCGGCCGAGTCGTGGAAACCCCTAGGGTTTCACTCGGGGCTTCGCCGAGAAGGGAAGCAGTGAAGCCGAAAGGCCCTTTTCTATTTTCTCTCTTCATTTTCTAGTTTAAAAACACCAAAATCGAGTTTATTTTGTTTTAAAAAGGAGATCTTTTAAAAACTTGGGTTTTGGTCGCTTTTGGCTTTCCGGTATGGCGACGTTACGGCGGAGACGCGGCGGAGCTGCCGCGAGTGCTCGCCGGAGTCTTGGCCGGATGTGTGTGTTGAGAAAATGGGAGGTTGAGAGCATTTTTTAGATTTTTTTGGGTGAAAAGGGGTGCAAATGAAAGTAAAAAATTTGGGGGTTTAAGTAATGAAAGCGAAACGACGCCGTTTCAATTTGCCCCCCCCAGATGCCAAAACGGCGTCGTTTTGGGGGACCCGGTTCGACCCGACCCGATTGGCAAGGGATCCGCGCGTTTTCAAAGTTAAAGGGATATTTGCGCTACTGATCCTTCCTTTTTGTCGCGCGCTTTCAATTTGACCCTTTTCTGTTCCTTATTTTGCGTTTCTTAATTTGCCCCATGTTTTTGCGCTTATTTCATTTCAGTCCTGAGTCACACCTCTTATTTATTTACAGTTTGGAGCCCCCAGATTTTGGTTTGATTTTAATTTTATCCTTTAGTTCATTTATTTACTTTTTAAAAAGAGAAAGAGAGTTCCTTTATTATTTATTTTAAGTTATATATATATATATATATATATTTATTTATTTATCTAATATTTTTCTTATTATTTGTATTATTTGATTTAAGTCAATATAAATACATGCATGCATTTTTATTATACACGTACATTTTTTTCCCAATTTATATGTATACATACTTATACATATATTCTTTATATTCTATAATCTATATACATTTTTTATTTTCATATATATATATATATATATACATACGCACTCATATATTTTTGTCTATATACATCTTTCTATTTTCACGAATATATTATATACATACTTATATATATTTTTTATATTTTATAATTTTTATGTACATATATACATTTCTTTTAAATACATATATACTTTTTAGGTTTTATAATTTTAAAATACATATATACGTACATACTTTTGATATTTTTTAAATATATAAATTATCATTATTTACTTACTTATAGTTTTATTATTTTCAAACTTTGATGTGTACTTACATATATATCTTCTTACATTCTTTACAATTTTATCTATTTACGTTTTCATCATTATTTTAAAATATTTTAATCTCACTTGCTTATATGCTTGTTTTCTTGTATGTCGTTGATTTGTCTTTTTTTATTTATCTTATCTTTGATGCTATTGCTCGTATTATTATTTTACTTACATCATCATCATTGTTATTCCATTACACCCATTTTTACTCAGATTTGTAAAAAAAGAAGATTTTGAAAATAAAGGCAATACTCGATACTTGGGATCTTCGAGAATTGGGCCCTAACGTGTTGGGTTCTAATTTTTTTCGTTGAATCTAAATAATCGAGAATGCTCTTTAATAAAAAACATAAATAAAATCTCATTATCGGGATTTCAATACGTTGTGTCCTAACGCATTGGATATGATACGTTGTTTTCTCGATACGAGGATTTTTCAAAAATAAAGGCAATATTCCGTATTTAGAAAATTTGAGAAATCATGCCCTAACTTACTGAGCTTCGATTTTTCTCGCGTTGATCCTAAATAACCGAATATCCTTTAAAAATTAAAATAAATGAGGTTTAAATAAAAAATAAAAGCAAGCTTACTCTCAAAATACGAGATGTTGGGTCCTAACTTACTGGATGTGACATCTTGTTACTTCGAGATAAGGAAGCATTTTCCATTTTTATTTATTCGAGTAATTTTAAAATAACACAATAAAGAGGGATCGTATTTTTAAATTCTTTTCGAGTTTTTAATTTTCGACACCAAGACATTAAGTAATCAACTAGGTACCAATTTTGGGCGTATCGAGGGTGCTAATTCTTCCTCGTGCGTGCTAATTCTTCCTCGTGCGTAATCGACTCCCGAACCCATTTTTCTGAATTTCGTAGACCAAAATCGTTGTTTTAATAAAAATTAAATCGTTTATTAAAAACAACAACTTTTTAAGGTGACCCGATCACACCTCATCAAAAAAGATTGGTGGCGGCTCCCATTTTTGTTTTCATTTTCAAAATCCAAGTTGACCCCGTTTTATCAAAAAAATGGTGTCAACATTAATTATTATATAATTGAGTATTTTTTTAATTGATGTAATTTAAATATTCAACCACTTCATCTGCTTCTTCCTTGATATTTTTTGGAGTTCACAATAATTGTTTTGAATATTCAACCTCTTCATCGGCTAGGATAATCAAATTAAAGATTTTGGGAAGTTGATAGAGATGTTAATTTAAAAGCTATAAATAGACCTAAATCCCTATGTAAAGAGAACCAAGTTAATTTATAGAATAATTTAATTCAAGGAAACATTTCCTTAAAGAGTATAAAAAAAAAAGTTACCAACATGAATCTTGATGCCAAGATTGAGTTCCCAGTCATAGAGTTCCGTTCATCAGATTTGGAGCGAGGAACCAATGGGTTCGAGAGGCTTGTGAGACTTTCGGTTGTTTTGAGGTGGTGTATGACACGATATTGACGGAAGTTCGAGAGGAGATGTTTAGGTTGATGAAAGAACTAGTTGAGGTCCCAGTGGAGAGGTAACAAAAAAACACTAGTCCGCTACCTTACCATGGGTGGATTGGACCATGCGCTCAAGTTTCTTTGTTGTATGAAGGCTTTGGAATTGGAGATGTCTCTAACTTTGATTCTGTTAAAGACTTTGCTCGACTTATGTGGCCTGAAGGTCACCCACGCTATTGGTAATAACAATTTTTTGACTTTTTTAATTTCACCGGTTGGGTTGGTTTTAATAATTTGTAATTTGAGTTGAGTGAGTTTGAGTTATTGACTTTTTATAATTAAACCGAGTTGAGTTTGAATTTGAGTTAATCAAATCAACTTTTATATATATAGAATTGACAAAACTATTTTTATTTATTAAAATAGATGTCTAGGATACGCTAATGGATTATGGGTATTAATATTATATGAATAATTAGGTTAAAATTTAGGTTGTGAACTAAATCACAATGAAGGGGGAAAAGACTTAATGTCAAGTCTGACTTTGACTCTAACTCTAATCTCGTACTTGATATTTAATAACCCTTTAACACACAACTTAAAAGAAAAAGGTCATGGGTTTGTTTCCTTTTCTTTCATTAATTTATTGGAAGTTCTTTTAGGAATGATTTTTTAATGAAAGAAATTGCAGTAAGAGAATAGGAGAGGGGATTCTAATTTTTATATTAGTTTCAGAGTTCATGTTCAGATAATGTGAACTCGTAAAATACATAACATATTTGGATTGTGAATTCATAAAATACTTAGGATTATAGATTTGGAATCTTATAAAATTCAGAATCTGACAAATCATGTCCACTGTTTGATCTTTTGTCCCAGTGACACTATGCATACCATGGGAACACAATTGGAGGTGCTACACAAGTTAATCTAGTTAATGCTATTGATAGTTATGGATTAGGAGAGGACTCATTAAAGATGAACTATACAATGTCAATGCGGATGATGAAATATATGGCCCCTCCACCGGGGGAGTATGAGACAGGACTCTTTGCTCATATTGATAAACCAGTTAGCACAATAATTTGTGAGGATCAAATTCCAGAGTTGGAAATTGAGGTCAATGACGGTCAATAGATGAAGCTGACTAATTTATCTCCTTCTTCCTTTGTCTTCATGGTTGGAGATCCTCTCAAGGTATGTTTATACATATGGTTAATATTCAAATTTTAATTTATTAAAGAAATTAATTTATATGATCTTTTGTGAATAAAATATAAAATATAAGGCGGAATTTTAAAATATAAATTACATAAAAAAATCATAAAACTTAATTATTTTTTAGTTTTTTTTGTGTTGTTTGAGATTTTGAGAAAACATAGAATCTTTTTTACTATTTTTCCTAAAAAAACCATTCGATATTCTTAAGCTTTCCCTTTTCCTTAATATTTACTTTAATCATTTAGTTGAAAATAATTAACTTTTCACAATCATTGACTTCGTTTTTTTTTCTTTTTTAAAAAGAAGTATTGTATTTTTTTATTTTGATAGAGTAAGCTTTTCTTATCTCATTTAACATGGCATGAAACATTTAACGATACATGATATTATATTATTGGATAAACTAATTACAATTTACTTGTTTTTCTCTACAAATAAAATTTTTATTAGTAGATGTTTGAGCTTTAACTTAATTGGCATGGACATTGTTGTCAATGTAGGAGGATGTGGGTTCGAGTGCGCTGAAACGTATTATCCTCCTATTTATGAGTTGGGAAGGGAGCTATATATGAATAGTTCTAGGCATTATATAAAAAAAGTAAATATGATCAGAAAACAATGAATTTATTAAAATATATATATTAATAAAGGTGCAAGGCACCAAAAAAGAGTACAAAACTCCAAAAAAATGCAACCAAATCAAACACCAAAATAAGGAGAACAAGACTCCAAAAAAGAAAACTTAGGCAGTCAATGGTAGACCCCAAGTCCCCATCAACCAAAAACACACCTCATTAGCCCCGGATAAATCCATAAACATTTGCCACCAATCCATAAAATAACAACCCAAGCAAGAAATCATAAGTCAAGTGATGTCAACAATTACCATAAAATATTTATTGATATTTTTATATTAGATCTCGAGTTGAAATTTTGAATAACTTGTTTTTGAAATTTTGAATAATTTGTTTACCTTGCTCATAATATATTAGATTATTGATGTTGGATGTGAATACTTATCGATATTGATTTTGAAAATTGAAGGCATGGAGTAATAGGAGATTGAAATCAACAAATCACAAAGTAATGATGAGCGGAGACAAAGATCAATTTTCTATAGCGGCCTTTATCATGCCAAATGAGGGTACCATAATCAAGACACCCAAAGAGCTTATAGATGAGGAACATCCTCAGCTTTTCAAGGACTTTGATTTCATGAAATTCTTCTTTTTTGCCTTTTCCGACCAGCAAGGCGCATTGATAGTGGCCAGCTGCTCTCTCACCCCACCAGTTTCCAATGCCCATATGGACAAGTAGTAAAATCCCAGTTACAAGTAATAAATTGAGTCCTATACTCAAGATTTGCATTCTCGTATTGTATTACTATGTTACGGTTACTTGTAATTGTGTGATTGTATCGTGCTAAAGGTTACTAAATTTATTGTGTAGTTGAGGTCACTGATGTGTCCTTTTAACTTTCAAATAAATAAATAATAAATAAAGAGTCCAAAAAACTGCTCCATTTACCATTGTATGAAAATCTTCTAGCTGACTTTCTTTAATTGCCTATATCATTTTTCGTTTCCATTTACGATCAATGAATTCATCATCTATTTTTCATATTGAGGAAATGAGAAAAATTAAGATGCAAAAAATAAATGAAATCGTAGATAAAAGATTAAGATTATATTGATCAATTTATGGAGAATTAATAAGTTGTTTAGTTTGATACATTATAGAAGATAATTTTTTATTTTTTTTCAACTTTTGAATTGATGAAAAATTTTAATATTCAACCTCTTAATTTTATATTAAGTAAGGTGCATATATTTTTTTAACCAAGTGCATTATCCTTGTTTTGCTTGGTTAATGAAATATTTATCTTCATGTGGAAGACGACTCAAGACAGCCATCCAAGTAATAAGAGCATGTTTTGGAATTGTAGAGATTTATTTTGATAGAGAGAGGAAGCATTGCAAACAAATGAAATAGATGAATCAGAAGAAGGCACAGAGCAAGATCAGAGCAGATTTGGTAACACAGAATACAGGGGCAGGTGGTTGTTGGTAAGGTGGAGAAAGGAAAAAAGTGGCTAAACATAAAGCTAAACAAAGTAAATAAAGTGAGAAACTTTTAGAGTCAAAATTCTCGTGTCAAAAGTAGTGAAAGACTCCTATTTATAATGTCTCAAAGATGGGGGTTACAAAGTTGGCAATTAATAGGAATAATGGAATAAATTTCAGTTGCAATAGCATTAATGGTTAAGATGGGTGATGAAGAGTTTTTGTTGGTGATGGTAACAGTGAATGGTGAATAAGAATTCACTATATTTTTGAAAGGAGGGAAAAACATTTAGTGTTACAAGAAAATTTTAGAGAAAAACTTTTAACTAACCCCATATCTGATCCACCAAGTCAAGTTCTCCGAAATATCGTAACAGTAAAGATAACCTAAGAACCATACCATATTTCGAGATTACTTCCACTTCTTCTATTTTGGTGAAATGGTACCAGGTGAAACATATTTCGCGAAACATCTTTTGAAATGCAAGACTATGGTTGTGTAATAGCCCGTTTTCAGAGAAATCGGAACAGTGGTTTCGGGACCACAAATTCGAGTCTAAAAGGAAAATTATTTTTATATTATTTCATGGTCTGCATTATGATAAAAATGTCGTATGAAAATTTCGTAAAGAAATTTTTACCGATTACATGTTTAATTTGACGAAAAGGACAAAATTGTGTAAAGAGCAAAAGTTGGATTCTAATAGCTATAGGTATCAAATAGCAGTTAGTAGATAAGTATGGTTAGTCATCATTAGAAAATTTAATAAAGAAAATGACTAAATTGGAAAGTGAATAAAATAAAATACGATAAATAAAATAAAAATCAAATACCATCATTTATCATCATCTTTCCCAAATTAAAGACATGGAAACCCTAGCCATGAGAGCTTGAGCTGTAGCAAACTTATTTGGCTTAATTAGGTATGTATTCTTGTCTCGTTTCTAATAATTTTCTTGTTTTCAAGACCGTAATAGCTTAATCTGGCTATCTCGGGGACTAATTTGCAAAGTTATAAAAGTATTAGGGTTTTGACATGGATGAATATGCATAAGTCATATGTAATCCGGAAGTATTTCACTAGTCTGTGCGGAGGGATGAGTTAATTCACGAAGGCGTAGCGTTTACTTCCACTTAAACGGACGGAGCCCGGGTAGGGAGCTCATGTTATGCAAAATGCAAGTGCACGAGGTGTGGAGAGAAACTCACAAACCTTTTTATGTTTTATTTTTTCTAAAAAACAAACTAAAAAAACCATAAAACTTAAAGCTGAAAAAAAAACAGAAAAATAAAACACGTTAGAAAAATATTAATTTAAAAACCAAATGCAAATGCATGACTTTTCAAAAATAAAAATCAAGGATCACGATTAAAAATTAATTTGAATACGAAATTTTAAAAATTTTGACAACACGCTTTTAACATTAGACTCGACTATGAAAAAAAGGTCCCCAATGGAGTCGCCAGCTGTAGTGACCTAAAATTTGGGCACAAACGCTAATTGAAGTGATTATTGAAAATTTAAAAGCAGAGTTTCAATTTATTTAAAAAGGGAGTTGCCACCTATCTTTTCTTTAGGTGTGATCGGACACCTACAAAATTCTCTTTTTAGAAGAAAATTTTATTTTTTAAACTTTTCTAAAAAAGAGGTAATTTTAGGTCTACGTCAAAATCCAGAGAAAATTAGAGTTCGGGAGTCGGTTGCGCGCGAGGAAGGTATTATCACCCTTGCGACGCCCAAAATTAGTATCTCGTTAAACGTGCGTAGTTTTAATTCTCAAAAATACGAATGCAATTTAACATTTACTCGTGATCCGATTGAAACATGAATTTTTTAAAAAAAAAACAAGAGAATTTTGAAGCATGAAAATAAAAAAAAAACGAAAGTTTTTGAAACACGAGAATTTTTGAAAACACGAGAATTTTTGAAAACACATATTTTTAAAAACACGAAATTTTTGAAACACGATAATTTTTGAAACACGAGAATTTTGTCAAAACACCAAAATTTTTTTAAAACACGAGAATTGTTGAAAACACAAAAATTTTTGAAACACGAAAATTTTTGAAAACACGGAAATTTTTAAAACACGAGAATTTTTGAAAACATGAAAATTTTCGATTCTTTTTTTATTAAGCACGTATCGTATTTAACACGAACCGGTGATATTCACTCAGCATAGCAATGAAATCAACGAATTAGTGTCAAATCGATTCGTTGCCTTATTTTTTAAAACACGAATATTTTTTGAAACACGAGAAAAAATTTTTAAAGACACGAAAATTTCGAAACTCAAGAATTTTTTTGAAAACACGAATTTTTTTTTGAATTTTTTGAATTTTTTTAAAAAAGGGCGTATCGAGTTAAACGTAAACCGGTGATATTCACCCAACATAGCGATGAAATCAACGATTTTATGTTAAATCGATTCGTTGCCTTATTTATTAAAATTATTTAAATAAAATAAAATAAAAATTAAATTAAATTAAATTAAAAATATAAATACAAAAAAATGCATAAAGTACTAATAATATTAAAACGAAATAGCATAAAATACAGACATTAAAGTAAAAGTGAAATAAACGAAATTACCGAAAATATCTAAAACACGAACTTGATCGAACAAGTGACGAAAATTGAAACCCTTTTTTTTTTCTTTTTCTTTTCTTTTTTCTTCTCTTTTTCTTTTTTCTCTACTGGGCCGGCCAGCTGGGCCTACTTCTGCTGGGCTGGTGCGTGTAGGCCTGGCTTGCTGGTACTGCTGCTGGGCTGCACGGGGCTTGGTCTGGTGCGCAAATGGGCCTGCTAGGCTGCCCAAAAAATAGCCTGCTTTCTTTTTTTTTTTTTGCTTTCTTTTTCCTTTTTTTTGGGCTGCTCCTTGGGCCGCTGCTTGCTGCTGGCTGGAGCTGCTGTCCGGGTCGGTTCTGGGTCAGGTCGGGTCAACCCGACTATTTAAATTTTTTTCTTTTTCTTCTTCTTCCTCCTCAAACCCTAGTTGCGCCGCTGCCACTCACCGACGTTCGTACCGCCGCCGTCGTCCCCATCGATGATGCCGTAGGACCCTCTCCTCTTCTTCTCCTTTCTCCTCTCTTTCTCTCTTTTTTCCTCTTCTTTTTCTCTTTTTCGCAAGTTTTTTTTCGTGGGTGTCCGATTTTTGGAGTTTAAACCCCTTTTAATAGTGGGTTTTGCTTCTTTTTTTGCATGTAGTAGGTGGGGAAGGCCATGCCCTAGGCCGGCGGCCGGAACTCGTGGGGCAGGTGCACGAAATCCGCAGAATTATTGGGGATTTTTTGACAGAAGGACTAAACTATAATTGCAGTAAAACTTTTAGGGCCTAAGTGTAATTTATAGAAAATTTTAGGGTCCAAATGTAATTTCAAGAAAGTCCAGGGGTTAAAATAAAATTTAAAAAAGTTTAAGGGTCAAAATGCAATTTTTAAAAATTTTAGGGGTCAAATACAATTTTAAAAAGTTGAGGGGTTAAAATATAATTAAAGAAAACGAAATCGAGCCGGATAAAATTAAGTGATTACACTTATCATGCATGTATATCCTTTTGTTTAAGTTGAAAATAGTATATTATTACCAATATCATTATCATCAATATCATCATTGTCATTTATTCGATATTTATTTTTGCAATGTTAGGTCTTAACTCGATTCTTATGTTAGCATGGTTGTTAGTTTGCTATGAACGCGAACGCGGTTACTCAAATTTTCTACATTTTATCTCAAAACCATTTTATATTTCACTTAATGCATAAAAAAATTGTTTCGTTAAAATGAACGTTGCTCGTATTTTGAGATTCGAGAAATCATACCCTAACTTACGGGGTCTTGATTTCCTCGATAAATTCGAATAAATGAACGTTTTAAAGCAAAATTTTTAATAATCTTGGGAATTAAGAAAAGATCGTGTTCTAACTTACAGAATATGATTATTTTATAAAATCGAGATAATCAAATGTCTTTTGGTGTTTATTCTCGTTTTGGGGATATAAAGATATTATGTCCCAACTTACAGGATATAATTCTTTTTCTCGATTAACATTAAATACGCCCATTTCTAAATTTTTTTAAATTAAGCGATATTTTAACAAAGGATCGTATTTTAAAACTCTTTAAAGTTTTCAATCTTCGACTCTAAGACACTAATTAATCAACTAGGTACCAATTTTGGACGTTACGAGGATGCTAATCCTTCCTCGTACGTAACTGACTCCCGAACCCGTTTTTTAAATTTCGTGGACCAAAATCATTGTTTTGATAAAATCAAATCATTTATCAAAAACAACTATTTTTCGAGGTGACCCAATCACACCTCATAAAAAAGGATTGGTGGTGACTCCCATACTCGTTTTCATTTTTAAAATCCAAGTTGATTCTGTTTTCACAAAAAAATAGTTTCGACAGAATAAGTAGGTTTGATACATTATAGAAAATAGATTTTTAATTTTTTTTCCAATTTTTAATTGATGAAAACTTAATATTCAACCTCTTAATTTTATATTTAAGTACCGTATATATATATATTAACCAAGTGCACCATCCTTGTTTTGCTTGGTTAATTATATATTTATCTTCATGTGGAAGATAGGACAACGTTTTGGAATTGTAGAGTTATAAGTACGGAGAGGGGAGGATAGGAAATCAGAATTAAGGGTGGATTTATGCGTAAGGTCGTACAAATTTAACATTATTATTATTTGTCTGTTAATAAATGTCATATAATTAGATTAATCTAGTGCACACTAATTGTCATTGATTGGGTCAAGAATTTCTTTATTAAAGGTGAATGGACATGTTACGCAAGCAAAAATAATATTTATAATTTGTAAATAATATTATTTTACGTTGATATAAAAATAAATGTATAGAATCAAATCTTTTAAATTGTCTTTGTTGAAATTAGTGAATTTGAATAGTCATGATTTCTTTTCCAACAAATTCTACTCATGTGAGGAAAATCAAAGGTTTAGTAAACATTTTCTGCTCCTTAATACTTTTCTGTTTTGAGGGGCCATGTTCCTATCTATCCCCCACTTGCACTGCCGCTATGTGTCCCTATTGTCAAACGTAATACCTTTGACCGGTGCAGTGCACCTCTCATTACGTAATCCCTACTCTCTACGATGGAATTTAGAAACCCTGCATATAAATATAATTGTCTATTATGAGTTGAATATAATATTCATTTAATGAAAAGATTGTTACTTTTCTGTTAATAACTATTATATGGTACTATTCCATGCAATATTGAATAACAAAAAAAAAATTTCCAGATTAATCTTTTAAAATATGGACTTAGAAAATATAAAAACAAAATATTTGAAATATTTAAATATGATTTAATATAAAAATACTTATATTAAAAATATTAAAAAATTATATTTAATAATAATCTTATTAAAATATAATAACAATAACAATAATTATCTACCTTAAAAAAATTTGTTAAGGGTATTCTAGTCATTTCAATTTTTTTTCTTATGTTATTACAACATCATTCCATTCAACCAAATATAAGAATACTATTCTAATATTTTATTTGTAAGAAATATAGATTAAACAACTTAGGTGTAACATTTATGAAAGAGCATTGTGTATTAATTCCTTTTGTACGGTATTACATGTAAATTTATATCATGTTTTAACTAACCATCTAAAAGACTATAATAAAAACACCAATGAATTGAGTTCTAGATTATTTTTTTTTTGTCCGACTTGTTTAATGTCGTATCATATCATCTAGTATGATGCAATGAATTGAATTTACTATATCATCATCTACTTGTTTACTGGTATAAATGCAAAGCTAGCTTTTTATCCCCACAAGTTTTGAACAATAAATATATATATATGTGTTGATTTTATTTGCCCTCTATATGTTTGATTTTTTTATTTAATAAAAAAAAATCGCATATCACAATACACTTGGTTAAGATTTTTTTTACAAAATATTAACAGTTGAATAATCGAGTACTTTTTCAGTTGATCAAATTTGAATATTCAACCACTTCATCTGTTCTTCCTTGAGATTTTTGGAGTTTTGATTTTGTTTTGAATATTCAACCACATGTGCAATGCTTGGACTATCAAATTAAAACTTTGGGAAGTTGATAGAGAGGTTAATTTGCAAGCTATAAATATACCTAAATTCCTATGTAAAGAGAGCCAAGTTAATTTACAGAATAATTTAGTTCAAGGAAACATTTCCTTTAAGAGTATAAAAAAAAGTTACCAACATGAGTGTTGATGCTAAGATTGAGTTCCCAGTCATTGAATTCCGTTCATTGGATTTGGAGCGAGGAACTGATGGGTGGTACCGATTGTGCAACAAAGTTCGAGAGGCTTGTGAGACTTTCGGTTGTTTTGAGGTGGTGTATGACACGATATCGACGGAAGTTCGAGAGGAGATGTTTAGGTTGATGAAAGAACTGGTTGAGGTCCCAGTGGAGAGAAAACAAAAGAACGTTCTTCCCCCGCCTAACTATGGCTGGGTTGGACCAGGCAGTCACGTTTCTTCGTTGTATGAAGGCTTTGCACTTGAAGATGTCTCCAATTATGATTCTGTTAAAAACTTTGCTCAACTTATGTGGCCTGAAGGTCACCCACGCTTTTGGTAACAACAATTCTTTGACTTTTCTAATTTCATAGGTTGTATTGGTTATGATAATTTCTAGTTTAAGTGAATTTGATTTATTGACTTTTTATAGTTAAATTGACTCGAGTTTAAATTCAGGTTAATCAAATTGATTTGTTTATATTTAGAATTGACGAATCTATTTTACTGTATTAAAATAGATGTCCAGGATACGCTAAGGGATTATAAGTATTGATATTATATAAATAATTAGGTTAAATTTTGAGTCGTTGGCTAAATCACACTGGATTAACTAAAGACTTGTGATTAAGTTTGGCTTTGACTCTGACTCTGATTTTGGCTCTAGTATCATATTCGGTATTTGAATAACCCTTACCACTTACAACTTAAATTTCATGGGTTTGTTTCCTTTCCTTTCATTAATTTATTGGACATTTTTTTAGGAATGATTTTTTTTTAGTGAAAGAAATTGTAGTAAGAAAATAGGAGAGAGGATTCTAATTTTTATATAGGTTACCTCTTAAGAGTGGCTACGTGTATTAGCTCCAGAGTCAAGTTTTCATCTTTTTCACATGACATATTTGGATTTGAACTCATAACCAGGTGTGAAGCTAGAACAATCTTTTAGGGGTTGAATGAAATTTTAATTTTTTATAGTCTATATCTTAATAATTTTTAAAAGATTAAATTGAATTTTTATAATTTTAGGGGGCCAAAGTATAATTTTACCTTTACTAATTTAAAATTTTAAATTTTTTTAAGAACCTAAATAACAATTTTTTATTTTAAGAGGGCTGGGCCCCCTGCCAGTCTCTTAAATTCGCCTCAACTCATAATATACTTAGAATCATAGATTTGGAAGCTTACAAAATTTAGAATCTAAAAAATCATTTCCGTTGTTTGATCTTTTGTCTCAGTGACATTGCACATACCATGGGAACACAATTGGAGGTGCTAAACAAGTTAATCTGGTTAATGCTAATTGATAGTTATGGATTAGGAGATGATTCACTGAAGTTGAACTACATAACGATTATGAGGATGATGAAATACATGCCCCCTCCACTAGGGGAGAATGAGACAGGATTCTTTCCTCATACTGATAAACCTGTCAGCACATTAATTTGTGAGAATCAAATTCCAGGGTTAGAAATTGAGGCCAACAATGGCCAATGGATCAAGCTGACAAATTTATCTCCTTCTTCTTTTGTCTTTGTGGTTGGAGATCCTCTTATGGTATGTTTATATTATTTATATTCAATTTTTAATTTACTTAAAACTTAATTTATATAATCCATATGAATAAAATTTAAAATACAACTGCTAAATTATTAAAATATCAATTAGATAAAAATTCATGAAACTTAACTGGTTTTTATTTTTTTATTTTTGTGTTGTTTGGGATTTTAGAAAGAAAACTAAATATAGATTCTTTTAATTACTTCACATAACATTATGATTTTAGTAATTAAACTACTTAATTTACATAATTTCCTAGTTAACATAGCTTAAACAAGGTTAAATACTTGAAGTACATACAACCAAAAATTTGGATGATAGATTCTTCTTCCTTCTTACTCTTTAGCCAACTCTTTCCCTTTTCCTTCAACTTGATCTTCAATCTTCTTCTCTTCCTTTAAAGTTTTGATGGAGAGAAATTTGGGGGTGACGGTTTGCTTGTGGAGAAAGATGATAATCTTTTCATTTTTTTTTCTCTTCCTTTCTACACAATTCTACTGAAAAATCTAATGATTTTTATTTAAAAATGGTCAAATTACTATCTAGTCCCCTAGCTATTCATCTTTACACTAAGACTCCTAATCATTATGCCTATAAATATCGACTTGGCCAATTACCATTTTACCCTCAATCATATTTACAATTCCATGTATGAGTCATATTTTTACTTGGTAAGATTTCCTATTAGTCTTTCCTTGTATATTCTCATAACTTTCTAATTTCATACTTTCACCACAACAATTTCTTTACTCTTTCAATTTAGTCAATGCTTTTATTTAAAGTTTTCTTATTTAAGGAGTATTTTCTAATTTCCTATAGGGTCTAAAAATTTTCTAATTTCATACTCAAAGTCTCTATTTGTTTTATTTAAAAAATTCTCCACTAATTCCAACCCGATTCATCACTGTACCTAGTTTCGAGTTAAAACATAATTGTTACAATAATAATGTAAATGAATATTATTCGATAAACTTATGACTCTAAAAAAATGCAACAAAATCAAACACCAAAACAAGGGGAACAAACTCCAAAAAAGAAAACTTAGGCAGTCAATGCTAGACCCCAAGTCCCCATCAAACAAAAACACACCCTATTAATCTCACAGCTTCATGAAGAACTCATCTTCATCTTAGCTTCATGAAGCAACTCATCTCCAATTCACGAAACAAGCCTTTAAAAACAAACACCAACATAAGCCCGCATAAATCCATAAACATTTGCCACCAATCCATTAAAAAACAACCCAAGCAAGAAATCATAAGTAGAGTGATGTCAACAATTACCATAAAATATTTATGGATGTTTTTACATTAAATCTCCGGTTCAAATTTTGAATAACTTGCTTATCATGCTTATAATATATATTAGACTATTGACATTGAATGTGAATGCTTATCATAAAATTAATACTTATCAATATTGATTTTGAAAATTGAAGGCATGGAGTAATGGAAGATTGAAATCAGCGAAGCATAGAGTAATGATTAGAGAAGACAAAGATCGTTTTTCTATAGCAGCTTTTGTCTTTCCAAATAAGGGTACCATAATCAAGACTCCTAAGGAGCTTATAGATGAGCAACATCCTCGGGTTTTCAAGGACTTTGATTTCATGGAATTCTTCTCTTTTGTCTTTTCCGACCCAGCAAGGACCAGAGATAGTGGCCAGCTGCTCTATGAATTTGCTGCTCTCACACCACCAGTTTCCAATTAAAATCTTGCCCATTTCGACAAGTACAATCCCAGTTACAAATAATTAATTGAGTCCTATACTCAAGATCTGCATTCTCGTGTTATATTACTATGTTGAGGTTCGTTATAATTGTGTGATTGTATGGCGCTAAGGTTACTAAATCTATCGTGTAATTTAGTTCACTTATGTGTTCTTTTATCTTTTAAATAAAAAAATAATAAATAAAGAGTCCAAAAAACTGTTCCAATTTTGGCCTGACCCAGAATAATAAATAAAACCATCCAAACATTAAAAGTCCAATTACAAAGAAATTACAAGGCCACAACATATCAAAAAAAAAAAAAAAACAAAGAAACCCTAGGCAGAAAACCTAGCCGCCGCCACCCCCAACAGCAGCCACGTGCGCCTCCGTACGGCCACCTCCGTACCTTCACAGCTGGCCTTTTGTACCTGCAAAATAGACACGTAAACACAAAAAAAAGAAGAAGAAGAAGAAATGGCATTGTATTTGGTTATAAAAGCCACCAAAACCGAATGTAATATTTTCAATAGAAAATTAGTATATTTTCGAAGGTAGACTTTTGAATCCTTATTTACTCTTTCCTTTTTTGTTCTTACTAGTTTTTTAGAAGGAAACAGAAAACAAAAAAAAGGGGAAAGGGAATAAAAAAAGTACTTTTTTGCGTGAGGTCCGCTGATTCCGATGAAAATCGGTGTTTTTTAGGCTTGGGGAGCCGAAATGCCCAAAATGACGTCGTTTTGTGTTAGGCAACCCGCGACTAGACTCGCTCTAGGGGGGATCCACGCGTTTTCGCAAAAGGGGTTATTTACAACCTTGGCCCTTCCGCGTTTTTGCTTCTTGTAATTTACTCCATTTTTGTTTATTTTTATTTTTTAAAATTTGGCCCCAGAATTTCGTTTGGTTTTCAATTGAGTCCCTAACCCACTGAGGCGCTGAAAAACGGACACGTGTCTGGATTTGGTTTTTTTGCCTATTTGGTCTTCTACCTTTTCGCGTTTTTGTTTTTAGTCCCCATTTATTTATTTTTTTTGTAATTTTACTTTTAAATTTCATTTCGCTATGATTTAGTCCTTAATCTGCCTGATTTTAATCCTTTAATTTATTATTTATTTATTTTGTTTAAATTTTTATTATTTTTTAACTGTTTACCTTTTATTTATTTCATTTTATTTATATTAAGCTGTTTGATATTATCTATTTTAAATTGTTTCATATATTATTTATTTTGAATTACTTTCTATATTATTTTATCTTAAACTGTTTTATATTTATTATTTATTTTAGATTTTTTTACATATCATTTCTTTTAAACTATTTTATGTAATGTTTATTTTAAATTGCTTAAAATTACTTGTAGCCACCTAAAATTTGAGCACAGGTGCTAGTTGAGGCGATTATTGAAAATTTGAAAACGGAGTTTCGATTTTATTTAAAAAGGGAGTGGCCACTGATCTTTTTTTCTAGGTGTGATCGGACACCTAATAAATTCTCTTTTTTAAAAGAAAAATTATTTTTCAAATTTTCTAAAAAAGAGTCGATTTTAGGTCCACGTCAAAATTCAGAGAAAATTAGGGTTCGGGAGTCGGTTACGCGCGAGGAAGGTATTAGCACCCTCGCGACGCCCAAAATTGGTATCTCGTTAAAAGCGCGTTGTCTTAATTAAAAAAAAGAGAGAGTTAAATTTAATATTTAATCGTGATCCAATTGAAGTATGAAATTTTATTTTTAAAACATGAGAATTTTGAAGCACAATAATAATTTTTTTAAAACACGGAAATTTTTGAAATAAGAGAATTTTTTGAAACACGAAAATTTTTGAAAATAATGAAATTTTTGAAACACGGGAATTTTTTTGAAAACACAAAAATTTTTGAAACACGAGAAATTTTTTAAAAAAACGAATATTTTTTGAAACACGGGAATTTTTTTGAAAACACGAATATTTTTTGAAACACTGGAATTTTTTTAAAAAACATGAATATTTTTTGAAACAAGAATTTTTCGATTTTTTTTAAGGACGTATCGTATTTAACACGAACCGGTGACATTCACTCAACATAGCAATGAAATCAACGAATTAGTGTCAAATCAATTCGTTTCCTTATTTATTAAAAATTTTTAAAATAAAATTTAAGAAAACATAAATCAAAAACACAGAAATTTTTGAAACACGAGAACTTTTAAGTTTCTCAATTTTTAGAAGGGCGTCTCGTATCTAACACAAACCGATAATATTCACCCAACATAGTGATGAAATCAACGGCTTAATGTTAAATCGATTCGTTGCCTTATTTACTAAAATTATTTAAAATAAAATAAAATAGAATTAAATTAAATTTAAAACATAAATACAAAAATATAAAAATGCATAAAAATACCAATAATATTAAAAACCGAATGTCATCAAAATACATGCATTAAATTAAAAGTGAAATAAAACAAAATTACCGAAAAAGGTCCAAAAATACGAGCTTGGTCGAACGGGTTACACAACTTGGGCCCCTTTTTTTTTCTTCCTTTTTTTTCCTTTCCTTTTCTTTTCTTTTTCTTTTTTCTGCTGGGCTGTTGGGCGAACTGGGCCTGGCGCTGTGGGCCTGCTGGGTTGGTTTGTTGCTGCGCTGGGCCTGGAGCCTGCTGCTGCACTGGGTCTGCACTTGCTGTTGGGCCTGCTTCTATTTTTTCTGCTTTGCTTTTTTTTTTTGGGTTGCTCTTTGGGCCGCTGGGCACTGGCTGACTGTAGCTGCTGGATTGGCTGCTGCGGGTCGAGTCGCTAGACCGGGTCGGGTCAGGTCGTGCTTTATTATTTTTTTATTTTTTTTGTTTTTTCATTTTTCATTTCTTCTTCTTCTTCATCTTCTTCTTCTTCTTCTTCTTCTTCTTCTTCCTCAAAACCTAGCCTTCACCGTCGCCTGCGTCGCAGCCGCTTGCTACCGCCGATGCCATGGTGCTGCCGTCGTCTCCTCCTTCTTCTCCTTTCTCCTCTCTTTCTCTCTTTTTCGCAAAGCTCTCTCTTTTTTCTGTTTTTTTTGAAATTTTTGTTGTGTCTTTTTTTTTGTTTTTTTGGGGGTTTCATTTTGGGGATTTAAACTCCTTTTATAGTTGATTTTTTTTCTTTTTGCAGGTAGCAAGTAGGAAGGGAAGATGAGGCTATGCCCTAGGCCGGCTGCCGTCGTTGCAAGTGCAACTTGTACTGGTGGCTGCCAGAAGGACCAAAATGTAAGCGTAGTAAAAATTTTGGGGTCAAAACGTAATTTTGAAAAAAATTAGGGTCAAAAGATAATTTTGAGAAAGTTCAAGGGTCAAAATGTAATTTTATGAAAGTTTAGGGGTTAAAATGTAATTTTGAAAAAGTTTAAGGGTTAAAATGCAATTTTTTTAACACAAAATTTCTCGGATAAAATTCAGTGATTACAGCTGCCCCTCTTTGCTCATCGCTGTGAAAAAGGGATAGAGCAAAGACTTAAAAACACTGAATTTTGTTCGACTATCCAAAAATTTCTTTTTATTTGAAAAACAGAAATTGAAAATACCTCGGTGTGCGGCTCGAGACTCAACCCACCTCTAGCATTATGAGTTGATTAATGTAAAAGAAATACCTCATTATGTGTCCGATGCTCAACTCACCTCTCGCAATATGAGTTGATTTTTTTGAAAAAAAAACAAAAATTTAAAAGAAATACCTCGGTATGTGTCCGAGGCTCAACTCCCATTTCGCAATATGAGTTGATTTTTTTTGAAAAACAAAAATTTAAAAGAAATACCTCGGCATGGTCCGAGGTTCAACTCACCTCTCGCAATATGAGTTGATTTTTTTGAAAAAAAATAGAAATTAAAAAAAATACCTCAACATGTGACCTGAGGCTCAACTCACCTTTAACAATATGAGTTGATTTTTGAAAAACAGAAATTTAAAAGAAATACCTCGGTATGTGTCCGAGGCTACCTCTCGCAATATGAGTTGATTTTTTTGAAAAATAGAAATTTAAAAGAAACACCTTGGTATGTGACCCGAGGCTCAACTCACCTCTCACAATATGAGTTGATTTTTTTGAAAAATAGAAATTTAAAAGAAATACCTCGGTATGTGTCCGAGGCTCAACTCATCTTTCGCAATATGAGTTGATTTTTTTGAAAAACAGAAATTTAAAAGAAATACCTCGGCATGGTCCGAGACTCAACTCACCTCTCGCAATATGAGTTGATTTTTTTGAAAAAAAATAGAAATTTTAAAAAAATATCTCAGCGTGTGACCTGAGGCTCAACTCACCTCTCGCAACATGAGTTGATTTTTGAAAAATAAAAATTTAAAAGAAATACCTCGGCATGTGTCTGAGGCTCAACTCACCTCTCGCAATATGAGTTGATTTTTTGAAAAACAAAAATTTAAAAGAAATACCTCGGTATGTGACCCGAGGCTCAACTTACCTTTCACAATATGAGTTGATTTTTTGGAAAAATAGAAATTTAAAAGAAATACCTCGGCATGGTCCAAGGCTCAACTCACCTCTCGCAACATGAGTTGATTTTTTTTGAAAAACAGAAATTTAAAAGAAATACATCGGCATGGTTCGAGGCTCAACTCACCTCTCGCAATATGAGTTGATTTTTGAAAAAACAGAAATTAAGAAATACCTCGGCGTGTGCCCAAGGCTCAACTCACCTCTTGCATTATGAGTTGATTTAAAAAAAAACAGAAACTGAAAAATATTTCTTAAGAGAAACATGGTTTCAAAAAAATTAGGTGAAACTAAAAGCCTTCTTCTTCATTGATTCTGTGCAGCTTTCTCTCAGTGTTCCTGGCTCTACTGGGATACCTGTATATGTCATGTACAATGTTATCATGATATGCACGTGTTTGTCCTAAATGCTTTTATACCTACATGATCATGCCATGCACCCTGGGCCGTTTGTCACATGGCCCCTTTTTTGTGAGGGACTGCATTCATTACTTCAATCTTTGACTTTTCTCTCAAGTTTTGTACTCATCTTCAAGTTTGGTGAGTAACCCACATTTCTTCGTATATCACCTTCCTGCCCCTTTGTTGAACTTTGTTCCTGCTTTGGGGCCCTTGTACTTGTCAAATTCTTATCCAGATAATGTTCAACATTCCTTTTGTTTAGAGTATGTCATCTTACTATTTATCATTTAAATGAATCAAACACGAGATGCATGAAGAAATGGCAAAGTAGGCATGAAAGAAAATACCTCCATTCAATTTTATTTTTCAAAAGCAACAAACAAAGAAAATTGACAATGAATAGTTCAAATAAAGAAAGCATCATAAAGAAAGGAAAATGAATTCAATGGCCATAAATGCTCTAGTTATCCAACGCATGAACTTCTCCACGTTTCCTTGTCAAGGATCCTTTCGAGCATGGCCTCCTGTGTAGAAGATTTTGAGCTTTTGAGAATGCTTCAAATATTGTAATCTCGCCATTCGACTCCTTGTTCAGGTCGTCTTGCTCTTTAAGTCCGAATCTGCTTCATTAGGATGCCCTTTCGGGTTTTCATCCTAATCTTTTTGTTTATCAAGACGCCTTTTTCATATTTTCATCTTGATTTTTTTCTTTTTTTTGTTTTTTAGGCATAATATTTCTTCACAGCATCTGAGTTCACTGGATTAGGCAATTCTTTCCCATCCATCTCAGTAAGAATCAGAGCACCTCCCGAGAATGCCTTTTTTACAATGTATGACCCTTCTCAATTTGGTGATCATTTTCCTCGAAAGTCTTTTTGTATCGGGAGGATCTTTCTTAGTACAAGCTCTCCTTCACGGAATTCTCTTGGTCGCACCTTTTTATCATGAGCCGTGATCATTCTCTTTTGGTACATCGGTTCGTGACAAATTACCTTTAAGCGTTTCCCTTTAATAAGGTTTAGCTGATCATATCGAGATCGAACCCACTCTGATTCTTCTAATTTTGTCTCCATCAAGATGCGTAGGGATGGGATCTCTACTTCGATAGGCAGAACGACTTCTATTCCGTAGACCAATGAGAAAGGAGTTGCTCCCGTGGATGTTTGCACAGAGGTACGATATGCATACAAAGCGAATGGTAGCTTCTCGTGCCAATCTTTATATGTCTCAGTCATCTTCCCGATAATTCTCTTAATGTTTTTATTGGCTGCTTCAACAGCTCTGTAACACCCCTTACCCGTATTCAATACCGGAATAGGGTATGAGGCATCACCAAAACACATGCACTTGTAAACGTATTTAACCGAGTTATAAAATTTTATCTAAATTAAAACTTTCAAAATAATTAACATGCTCCTATAACTTTTCACAGTATATCCTCAAAATGTTATAATCATAATAATTAGGGCTTACGAGACCCGATACATACTCATGCAATTCAATGCTTCATTTCCATTTCCTTCAATTCGCAATTTCTCATGCTCACAATTTAGATCATATCACTAGCAATTTCCATTTAATTCACGTACAATTCAATGACATCAAGTTCAACACTAATACATATTTACCATTTAACTCAATGTTTATTGATTATACCATTTAATAACACATTTATGAAATTCTCAATTTTGCAATGAAAATATCACTTTAGCTTGAATAACAACATCGTCCTGATATAAATACACTACCACTTATCTATTTACTTTAATTCTTTTGGGCCCATTTGTCACTTACCATCCTTAATCAAATTAGGGAACGGTTACGGAAAATTGAGTACTTCACTTTCACTTTGCCATAGTATAACTATGGTCTTACGTATGATCACTTATCACTTGTCCCTGATCAGATAAGTGTAGCTAGGCTACCACTTATCACTTTGTCACTTGATCAGATAAGTGTAGCTAAGGCTACCACTTATCACTTTCTCACTTGATCAGATAAGTGTAGCTAAGGCTAACACTTATCACTTTGTCACTTAATCAGATAAGTATATCACTTATCACTTTTTCACTTGATCAGATAAGTGTAGCTAAAGCTACCACTTATCACTTTGTCTCTTGATCAGATAAGTGTAGCACTTATCACTTTTTCACTTGATCAGATAAGTGTAGCTAAAGCTACCACTTATCACTTTATCTCTTGATCAGAAGTACTCAAATCCGGCGTTCCGCTTAATTTGATCATTTATTTGATTTTTCACATTTTTATTTTATTCTCATTTCAAAAATAAATACATTTCATCATACATTGTATAATTCATGAAATTAACATTTAATCATTAAATTTCAGCCATATGAACTTATTATTTCATTATCTTTCCACACTTGTTTCTATGCACATCACACAAGATATAAGCATATCATTCAACTATAGTTGCAAGCTAGTGTATTTAAACATAACTCTTTTTGGAACTAACCACACGATAAACCATTTCAATGCATAACTTATAACTTTAACGTGGCATAATCTAGCCACTACTTGGCCAAAGTCTAAGCATATACACCAAATATGTTAGCCAAATACACGTATAGCATAAGCATTATAAGCATGGATGAGCATAACATTTATTCATGTATCAGGCTTACCAACATGTGTTAATTCATAAACCATTCATGACATTATTTCATGCCAAATCATAAACCGAATATACCATACACACATACTATGAAACTTTTATTTTCACACATGAGCTTAAACCATGACCAATTATACACAAATCATTCATATATTTCCCAATTTTCCTCCTCCTCCTCTCCAGTCCACATCCTTAATGTGTATAACACACTTAAACAACATTAGCTATAATTTCACTATTCACTCACATGTATATTCAAAACTGTTTATCCGAGTCAGAGTCACTAAATTATTTTTATCCGGAGCTATAGAGCTCCAAATTAAGATACGTTAATTTTCCCTAAAACTAGACTCACATATCTCCATACCATAAAATTTTCAGAATTTTTGGTTTTGCCAAATAGTACAGTTTATTCTTTAAAGTTCCCCTGTTTTGCTGTTTGACAGTTCCGACCACTCTTCACTAAAAATTAATTATCTCATTGTACAGAATTCAGATGATGTTTTCGTTTGTTTCTTCTAAAAATAGACTCATTAAAGTATTCTAACCATATAAATTATAACTCATAATTTTTTTTTACAATTTTTAATGCTTTTCCAAAGTCAGAACAGGGGAATCCAAATTCATTCTGACCTTGTCTCACAAAATCTATTATATCTCATGATTTACAATTCCATTGCTTACACCGTTTCTTTTATAAGAAACTAGACTCAATAAGATTTAGTTTCATATTTTATTCATCCTCTAATTCAATTTCTAAAATTTTTTGTGATTTTTCAAAGTTACACTACTGCTGCTGTCCAAACTGCTTTAGTGCAAAATGTTGATTTCCATTTTGCCCCAAATTTCACAGTTTATAATATTCGGTCCTTTCTCAATTAACCCCTCAATTAATCTAATTTTCTCAATTAATACTTTACCTAGACATTATAAGTTGTTACACAACTATTGAAATTCAGAATTTCCACATATAACTCTATCTTCAAACTCTTTTACTATTAGGTCCCAAACATTCACTTTCTATTCAATTCTTTCAATAAAATCAGCATATGAACAATTTAAAGCTCTAATTTCATGCTAAATCATCATATAATTCCAGCACATATTCATATCAACTTTCAACTTCTTTCATAAAATCAAAAACTAATGAATTTAACAAGTGGGCCTAGTTGTAAAAGTCATAAAAATACAATAATTTCAAGAAATAGTCAAGAATTGAACTTACTTGTAATAAAAATATGAAGAACCAGCTTGAAGAAGCCCTTCCATGGTGTTTTTAGCTGATGAGAATTCAGAAAAATGAAGAGAAATCTAGATAATTCCACTTTGGTCCTAACTTTATTAAGCAAAATTTGCAATATTCCAATTTTGCCCTTAATTCTTCTTACTTTCTTACTGGTTTCATGCCTTTGCTGTCCAGCCCAAATAGACCTTGGGTCTATTTGCCTTTTAAGCCCTCTTCCTTTTATCATTTAAGCTATTTAATCATTTCCCAAAATTTTGCATTTGTTACAATTTAGTCCTTTTTGTTCAATTAATTATCGGAACTTTAAAATTTCTTAACGAAAGTTTAATACTAACTTTTAACACTTCATAAATATTTATAAAAATATTTATGGCTCGGTTTAAAATCCTCGAGGTCTTGATACCTCATTTCGATTCTAATTATTTTAATATTTATTTCTAGTGCACTATTCACTATTTCAAAAATTTTCCTAACTTCACATTTAACTTATACTTACTAAATTAATAATATTTTCTACCCATTTATCGAATTTAGTGATCTCGAATCACCGTTCCGACACCTCTGAAAATTCCGGCCATTACATTTTTTTTCTCGTCGGATTTGTGGTCTTGAAACCACTGTTCCGATTAGGCCTAAAATCAGGCTATTACAAGCTCCGTTCATTTTTAGGCGATAAGGTGAGGAATTATGGTGCTTTATCTGAAATTGCTCACACACTTCTTTCATCATTTTGTTGTTCAAATTCAAAGCATTATCTGAAATGATTCTCTTAGACAAACCATACCGACATATGATCTCCTTTTTTAAGAACCTGCAGACTACGGTCTTCGTCACATTAGCAAATTAAGCGGCTTCTACCCATTGTGTAAAGTAATCTATGACCACAAAAAATGAATCGATGCCCATTGGAGGCCTTTGGGGAAATTGACCCTATAAGATCCATGCCCCATATGGAAAAAGGCCATGGAGAAGTCATGACATGAAGGGGGGAAGGAGATGCATGAATTTTCTCGCCGTAAATTTGACACTTGTGTCACTTTCGTGCGTAGCTAATGCAATCCCTTTCCATCGTCAGCAAAAAATAACCAAGTCTCATAATCTGCCTAGCCATAGTAAACCCATTGGCATGCGTTCCACAAATTCCTTCATGGACGTCCTCAAGTATTCTTTTGGCTTTCGCAGTGTCCACGCATCTCAAAAGAACTTGATCCTTTCCTCTTTTGTATAGGATATCCCCGTCAAGAATAAACCCAGCTGCCATTCTCCTGATTGTTCTCTTGTCAATCTCGTTTGCTTGCTCGAGATACCTCTGATTCTTATTGTACTCCAAGATGTCATGAAACCATGACCGTCCATCTGACTCCTTCTCAATACTAAAACAGTGTGCGGGGACCTTATATATGCTTATTTGGAGAGGTATTATTTCTGCTTCTCCATTTGCTTTGAACATTGAAGCCAAGGTGGCCAGGGCGTCAGCCAACTGGTTTTCTTCTCGTGGGAAGTAGTGAAAAGTCTCTTCTTTGAATTCTTCGGCCAATTTCACCACGAGATCGCGATAATTAACTATTTTTGAATCTCTCACTTCCCAATCTCCGCGAATTTGATAAATCACTAACGCTGAGTCCCCATACACCTCTAAGATTTTTATTTTCCGTTCAATAGCTGCACGAAGTCCCATGATGCAAGCTTCATATTTTGCTATGTTATTAGTACAGAAGAAATTCAATCTGGCAGTGAACGGATAATGGTTTCGTTCCGGTGACACTAAGACTGCTCCTATCCCGTGCCCCAATACGTTCGATGCCCCATCAAAACTCATCTTCCATGATTGATCTTTTGATGATTTACCTTCGGAAATGCACATCAAGTCTTCATCTGGAAAATTAAATCTCAGTGGCTCATATTCCTCCATTGCTCGACTTGTCAAGAAGTCAGCTATCTCGCTTCCTTTTATCGACTTTTGGCTCAATACACAATGTCATATTCAGACAATAGGATCTACCATCGCGCCATTCTCCCTGAGAGTGCGGGTGAGTCCATCAAGTATTTTAATGGAACTAACTTTGAAATTAACCATGTTGTATGATACAACATGTATTGTCTGAGCCTTCAAACTACCTAGACCAATGCACAACAGAAATTTTCAATTGACGGGTACTTTGCCTCATATTCTGTGAACTTTTTGCTGAGGTAGTAAATCACTTTTTCTGTTTTCCCTGACTCATCATGCTGCCCCAGTATGCAACCCATTGAGTTTTCGAACACGATCAGATACAATATTAAGGGTTTTTCAAGAATTGACGGTACCAACACCGGAGGATTAGACAGATACTATTTTATCTTGTCGAAGGCCATTTGACACTCCTCATTCCATTCTCTCGGATTATGCTTTCGAAGGAGTCAAAAAATTAGATCACACTGGTTGGTAAGTTGAGCAACGAATCGAGCAATGTAATTTAACCTTCCAAAAAATCCTTTGACTTCTTTTTGCGTACGCAGAGGTGGCAGTTCTTGTATGGCCTTTATCTTATCTGGATCAACCTCAATACCCTTCTTGTTAACAATGAAACCTAGCAATTTCCCTGAGGTAGCCCCGAATGTACACTTGGCTAGGTTAAGCTTCAACTGGAACTTTTTTAATCTTTCGAACAGCTTTCTAAGGTTCCCAACATGCTCTTCTTCTCTTCGGGACTTGGCAATCATATCATCGACATAAACTTCTATTTCTTTATACATCATGTCATGGAACAACATCACCATGACTCTTTGATATGTTTCCCTAGCATTCTTCAATCCGAACGACATCACTTTATAGTAGAATGTTCCCCACATTGTCACGAATGTGGTTTTCTCCATATCTTCGGGAGTCATCTTTATCTGATTATAACTCGAGAAACCATCCATAAAAGAAAATAAAGAGTGTTTTGTCGTGTTATCCACCAACGTATCGATGTGTGGCAAAGGAAAATTATCCTTGGGGCTTGCTCGATTCAGATAACGATAATCTATGCACATTTGTACCTGGTCATCTTTTTTCAATACCGACACTATGTTAGCTACCCATTCCGGATATTTAGAGACCTGTAAGAAGCCAGCATCATATTGTTTCTTGACTTCTTCTTTTCTCTTTAATAGCATTTTCGGTCTCATCTTTCTTAACTTCTGCTGAATGGGCCTACATTTTGGTTTCAATGGGAGCCTGTGGACCACCACGTCCTAGTTCAACCCTGGCATGTCCTGATACGACCAGGCAAATACATCTTTGTACTCACAGAGCAAGACGATCAAATTTCGTTTGGTGTTCTCTGAAATGGAAGTCTCAATCTTCACTTCTTATTTCTTTTCTTCACTTCTCAAGTTCACTGTCTCAATAGACTCTTGATGGGGTTGAATCTGTTTCTCTTCTTGTTCTACCATTCTCAGTAAGTCAGGAGACGAGACACAATCTTCAGCACTTTCTTCGGCTTCAAATTCTTATAAACAAATAGCTTTCTCGAAATTAATTTCAGGACTTGTAACGGGATTATTCATACCATAGATATCTGAGCACCTGACAGGTGAATAGGAAAGGAAACTATATAGGAGCATTAAAGTACTGGAATCAACACACACAATGTTATGGAATGATATGAAATACATGTAGGGAGATGATATTAAGAGAAGGGATAATTACGAAGCTAATGGAAATAAAAAGACCATGACAAAATGCATCTTCATTGATGTTCATTGAAATGATAAAGAGTAAACATAAGCTCTTACAAAAGGAATCCCACTATTTAGGGACAAAAAAAATAGAGAATTAACATTGAGCATTACTCTAGAGAGGACTTAGAAACTACAATAAGGTCCACATCAGTCCAATTGTTCAAAACTTATCTTGGAGGGTAAGGGTATATTATTGAAACATTCTCAATTGTATCACTCTCGTTGAGTTCAGCATCCATAGCTCTAGCTCTTAGACGTGTCCTATAAGTATGACTTGATTCCAGACTTATAGTGTCGCAACTGTGGATTATGCGATTTTAACCTTAGTAAATGGTAAGGGTGATATGTACATGCAATGAATGAATGAATGGATCACCAATGGATGCTAGTCATGCGTAAATATGCAAAAAATGGTGTTGATTTTAAGATAGCCCCATATTTAGGCGTTTCATTAATCAAAAGACTCAATTACAAAATATTTTTCCAATGAAGATTAGAGATATATCTTTTCTTTAAACTATCCTCTTTTACTATCTGGATCCTCGAAGACCAATCTTGGACTATATCATTTTTCGCGGTTACTTGTGTAATTGGCTCCTCCATCAGAAACCCGTTTTTGGCAACCAATCTCTAATCAACACCTCCCTAATAAAATGCCTATGATGCATGATGAAAAGTAAAATTAAGAGAAATAAACTTAGTTAGCTATCACAACAAATAAAAACAAAGAAAAACTATGGAAAATCTAACAAACCGACCTACTTTTTTTTACCCATCATGCTGTACAAAATAAACTTACCCCACATGCTCATCAATCTACACGATCCAATTTATTAAACAGACCCGATTTCCTTGCAAAAAGTGTAAATATAAAATAAAAGGCAAAAGACATTTCTCCTATGTACTTATTTTGGTGACAATCCAACGGACAGAGGTTCGGCATTGCTCTAATCGGGTGGCTCGTACGGTTCACTATATGTGGTTTTGGTTTTAGAAAGGTACTCGAATTGTCCATACTGTCATTTACTAAGGTTAGTATAGAGCCTCGGTTATCACTCGTCATGGGCTTGCGAGCTCAATTCGAGGGATTACATTTACTTATGCCTATGTGGAGGGACAAGTTAACTCACGAAAGCATAAGTCATATGTAACCCGGAAGTAATTCACTAGCTTGTGCGGAGGGACGAGTTAACTCACGAAGGCGTAGAGTTTACTTCCACTTAAATGGACGGAGCCCGAGTAGAGAGCTCATGTTATGCAAAATGCAAGTGCACGGTGTGTGGGGAGAAACTCACAAACCTTTTTATTTTATATTTTTCTAAAAAAAACAAACTAAAAAAAACGTAAAACTTAAAACTGAAAAAACAGAAAAATAAAACAAGTTAAAAAAATATTAATTTAAAAACCGAATGCAAATGCATGACTTTTCAAAAAATAAAATTCAAGGATCATTATTAAAAATTAATTTGAACAAGAAATTTTGAAAATTTTGACAACATGCGTTTAACATCAGACTCGACTCTCAAAAAAGGTCCCCAGCGGAGTCGCCAACTGTAGCGACCTAAAATTTGAGCACGGGCGCTAGTTGAGGCGATTATTGAAAATTTGAAAACGGAGTTTCGATTTTATTTAAAAAGGGAGTGGCCACCGATCTTTTTTTCTAGGTGTGATCGGACACCTAATAAATACTCTTTTTTAAAAGAAAAATTATTTTTCAAATTTTCTAAAAAAGAGTCGATTTTAGGTCCACATCAAAATCCGGAGAAAATTAGGGTTCGGGAGTCGGTTATGCGCGAGGAAGGTATTAGCACCCTCGCGTCGCCCAAAATTGGTATCTCGTTAAATGCGCGTTGTCTTAATTTAAACAAACGAGTTAAATTTAATATTTAATCGTGATCCAATTGAAGCATGATTTTTTTTAAAACACGAGAATTTTGAAGCACAATAATATTTTTTGAAAACACGAAAATTTTTGAAATATGAGAATTTTTTGAAACACGAAATTTTTTTTGAAAACACGGAAATTTTTGAAACAAGGGAATTTTTTTGACAACACAAAAATTTTTGAAACACGGGAATTTTTGAAAACACGAAAATTTTTGAAACACGGGAATTTTTTTTTGAAAACATGAATATTTTTTGAAACACGAGAATTTTTTTTGAAAACACGAATATTTTTTGAAACACGGGAATTTTTTTAAAAAACATGAATATTTTTTAAAACACGGGAATTTTTGAAACAAGAATTTTTCAATTTTTTTAAGGACATATCGTATTTAACACGAACCGGTGACATTCACTCAACATAGCAATGAAATCAACGAATTAGTGTCAAATCGATTCGTTTCCTTATTTATTAAAATTTTTTAAAATAAAATTTAAGAAACCATAAATAAAAAAACACGGAAATTTTTGAAACACGAGAAATTTTAAGTTTCTCAATTTTTCGAAGGGCATCTCGTATTTAACACAAACCGATAATATTCACCCAACATAGCGATGAACTCAACGGCTTAATGTTAAATCGATTCGTTGCCTTATTTACTAAAATTATTTAAAATAAAATAAAATTGAATTAAATTATATTAAAAACATAAATACAAAAATATAAAAATGCATAAAAATACCAATAATATTAAAAACCGAATGTCATCAAAATACATGCATTAAATTAAAAGTGAAATAAAAAAATTACCGAAAAAGGTCCAAAAATACGAGCTTGGTCGAACGGGTTACACAACTTGGGCCCTTTTTTTTCTTTCCTTTTCTTTTCTTTTTCTTTTTTCTGTTGGGCTGTTGGGCGAACTGGGCCTGGCGCTGTGGGCCTGCTGGGCTGGCTTGCTGCTGCGCTGGGCCTGGAGCCTGCTGCTGCACTGGGCCTACGCTGGATTGGGCCTGCTGTGGCCTACTTCTATTTTTTTCTGCTTTGCTTTTTTTTTTGCCGACTGTGGCTGCTGGATTGGCTGCTACGGGTCGGGTCGGGTCGGTTCGACCCAACTGCTTTATTATTATTTTTATTTTTTCGTTTTTTTTTTATTTTTTCTTTTCTTTCTTCTTCTTCTTCCTCCTTTTTCTTCCTCAAAACCTAGCCTCAACCGTCGCCTACGCCGCAGCCGCTTGCTGCCGCCAATGCCACGGTGCTGCCGCTGTTATTTTATTTCATTTGCCTTCGATTATTAGTTAGTATTAAAGTAATGTATTATGTGATTGTTACCATCATGTATACCATAATTTATTTATTCATATTTTCATATTATTGTCATTCAATAGTTCAATATTTTATTAATAAACCATCGTTTTTAAAGAAAATACATCATGTTTAATTAAAACACATGTTATCATTCAAAATTTCTCAAAATAAGGCGATGATTCGTATTTTAGATATTCGAGAAGATTGAGTCCTAATTTATTGGGTTCTAATTTTCCTCGTTGAATCTAAGTAATCGAGTATCCTTTTTTTAATCAAAACATAAATAAAATAAAAAGCTCATTCTAGGGGATTCGATACGTTGTGTCCTAACTCATTGGATATGACATTTTGTTCTCTCGAGATGAGGAATTTTTTAAATAAAGGCAATGTTCTATGTTTGAAATTTTGAGAAATTGTGCCCTAACTTACTGGACTTCGATTTTTCATCTAACTTAAACAATTAAATATCCTTTTTAAACTTCACTGCATGAATTTTAAAAATTAAAGGCAAGCTCATTCTCAAAGGTTCAATGTGTTGTGTCCTAACGTACGGGATGTAGCATTTTGCTATCTCTAGATGAGAGAGTCTTTAATATTTGTTTCGATTTATTCAATGTTTTTTTTAAAAATAGCATTAATAAAAAATGAATCATATTTTAAATTTCCTTTCGACACTTAAGACATTAAGTAATCAACTAGGTACCAATTTTGGGCGTATCGAGGGTGCTAATCCTTCCTCGTGCGCAACTGACTTCCGAACCCGTTTTCTAGATTTTATAGACCAAAAATTATCGTCATAGTAAATTTAAACTTTTATTAAAATGATTAAATTATGAAGTGATCCGATCACACTTCATCAAAAAAAGATTGGTGATGACTCCCATATTTGTTTTGGTTTTTCAAAATTTAAGTTGACCCTTTTGTTTAAAAAATTGGTTTCGACAATGGTTACATATGATTGTGTGATTGTTTCGTGCTAAAGTTACTAAATTTATCATGTAATTGATTTCACTTATGTGTCCTTTTAATTTTTAAATAAATAAATAATAAATAAAGAGGCCAAAAAACCGTTCCATTTACTATTGTATGAAAATCTTCTAGCTGACTTTCTTTATATCATTTTTCGTTTCCATTTACGATCAATGAATTCATCATTTATTTTTCCGTTCATCGGATTTGGAGTGAGGAACCAATGGGTGGTACCGATTGTGCAAGAAAGTTGGAGAGGCTTGCCATGTAAGCTGTTGTGTTTAAAAATTTAACATTTTAATCAAATTTTCGGTTAAAAAATAGTAATTTGACTCTTTTTGTAAGGTTAATGTTTAAATTCGACAGTCAAATTTAGCTAACAAAAAAAAGGCTTATATGAAAAATTAGCCCTTAAACTATAGTGCTTTTCCCACTTGGCACCCCAATTTTTTTAGTCAAAAAGTATCGCCTAAACTTTGATTTCGTGACCACTTTTGACACGAGGTATATTTAGATATTTTTATTTTGTTCACTGTTTTTTCTTTCTTTCATCCACTCCTCTTCTCCCTCACAACCCTAGCCAACTTCTTCAATCTCTCTTCAAAGCAGAATATTTTATAATGTCTTCACACAATTTTTCTCATATCGCTTCAGTTTTAAGGGAAACTCGTCACACAATTTCAAACATCTTGAAAATTTCCAATTTCATTACCTCACTGACGATCTGATTCAACCATTTTTAGTCAAAAATATAAATAGTAAAGTTTTTTCCTGGAAAAATTCAAAGCTAGCTTTTCATCCCCACAAGTTTTGAGCAATAAAAAAGAAAAAACCCATTTATGTGTTGATTTTATTTGCCCTCTATATGTTTGATTTTTTTATTTTAATAAAAAAATCGCATATCACAATACACTTGGTTAAGACTTTTTTTACAAAATATTAACAGTTGAATAATCGAGTACTTTTTCAGTTGATCAAATTTCAATATTCAACCACTTCATCTGCTTCTTCCTTGAGATTTTTGGAGTTTTGATTTTGTTTTGAATATTCAACCACATGTGCAATGCTTGGACGATCACTTTGGGAAGCTGATAGGGAGGTTAATTTGCAAGCTATAAATAGACCTAAATTCCTATGTAAAGAGAGCCAAGTTAATTTACAGAATAATTTAGTTCAAGGAAACATTTCCTTAAGAGTATATAAAAAAAAAAGTTACCAACATGAGTGTTGATGCTAAGATTGAGTTCCCAGTCATTGAATTCCGTTCATCGGATTTGGAGCGAGGAACTGATGGGTGGCACCGATTGTGCAACAAAGTTCGAGAGGCTTGTGAGACTTTCGGTTGTTTTGAGGTGGTGTATGACACGATATCGACGGAAGTTCGAGAGGAGATGTTTACGTTGATGAAAGAACTGGTTGAGGTCCCAGTGGAGAGAAAACAAAAGAACGTTCTTCCACCGCCTAGCTATGGCTGGGTTGGACCAGGCAGTCACGTTTCTCCGTTGTATGAAGGCTTTGGACTTGGAGATGTCTCCAATTATGATTCTGTTAAAAACTTAACTTATGTGGCCTGAAGGTCACCCACACTTTTGGTAACAACAATTCTTTGACTTTTCTAATATCACAGGCTGTATTGGTTTTGGTAATTTCTAGTTTGAGTGAAGTGAATTCGAGTTATTGACTTTTTATAGTTAAATTGAGTCGAGTTTAAATTCGGGTTAATCAAATTAATTTGTTTATATTTAGAATTGACGAATCCATTTTAATGTATTAAAATAGATGTCCAGGATACGCTAAGGGATTATAAGAAATGATATTATATGAATAATTAGGTTAAATTTTGAGTCGTCGGCTAAATCACACTGGATTAATTAAAGACTTGTGATTAAGTTTGGCTTTGACTCTGACTATGATTTTGGTTCTCATCTCATATTCGGTTTTTGAATAACCCTTACCACCTACAACTTAAAAAGAAATTTCATGGGTTTGTTTCCTTTCCTTTCATTAATTTATTGGACATTCTTTTAGGAATGATTTTTTTTCGTGAAAGAAATTGTAGTAAGAAAATAAGAGAGAGGATTCTAATTTTTATATAGGTTACCTCTTAAGAGTGGCTACGTGTATTAGCTCCAGAGTCAAGTTCTTATCTTTTTCACATAACATATTTGGATTTGAACTCATAATCAGGTGTGAAGCTAGAACAATCTTTTAGGGGGTTGAATGAAATTTTAATTTTTTATAGTCTATATCTTTATAATTTTTAAAAGATTAAATTGAATTTTTATAATTTTAAGGGGCCAAAGTATAATTTTACCTTTACTAATTTAAAATTTTAAAATTTTTTAAAGAGCCTAAATAATAATTTTTCATTTTATGGGGGGCTGGGCCCTTGCCAGCCTCCTAGATTCGCCTTAGCTCATAATATACTTAGAATCATAGATTTAGAATCTTACTAAATTTAGAATCTAAAAAATCATTTCCGTTGTTTGATCTTTTGTCCCAGTGACATTGCACATACCATGGGAACACAATTGGAGGTGCTAAACAAGTTAATTTTGTTAATGCTAATTGATAGTTATGGATTAGGAGATGATTAACTGAAGATGAACTACATAACGATTATGCGGATGATGAAATACATGCCCCCTCCACCAGGGGAGAATGAGATAGGATTCTTTCCTCATACTGATAAACCTATCAGCACATTAATTTGTGAGAATCAAATTCCAGGATTCGAAATTGAGGTCAACAATGGCCAATGGATCAAGCTGACTAATTTGTCTCCTTCTTTTGTCTTCTTGGTTGGAGATCCTCTCATGGTATGTTTATATTGTTTATATTCAATTTTTAATTTACTTAAAACTTAATTTATATGATCCATATGAATAAAATTTAAAATACAACTGCTAAATTATTAAAATACCAATTATATAAAAATTCACGAAACTTAACTGGTTTTTTATTTTTTTTGTGTTGTTTGGGATTTTGAGAAAGAAAACTAAATATAGATTCTTTTAATTACTTCACATAACATTATGATTTTATTAATTAAACTACTTAATTTACATAATTTCCTAGTTAACATAGCTTAAACAAGGTTAAATACTTGAAGTACATACAACCAAAAATTTGGATGATAGATTCTTCTTCCTTCTTACTTTTTAGCCAACTCTTTCCCTTTTCCTTCAACTTGATCTTCAATCTTCTTCTCTTCCTTTAAAGTTTTGATGGAGAGAAATTTGGGGGTGATGGTTTGCTTGTGGAGAAAGATGATAATCTTTTCAATTTTTCTCTTCCCTTCTACACAATTCTACTGAAAAATCTAATGATTTTTATTTAAAAATGGTCAAATTACTATCTAGTCCCCTAGCTATATATTCATCTTTACACTAAGACTCCTAATCATTATGCCTATAAATATCTACTTGGCCAATTACCATTTTACCCACAATCATATTTAACACTGAACTCAGAAGTGAATGAGATGTACAGGAAGAAGGCAGATAGGAAGATCGGAGCAAATTTGGTAACACTGAACTCAGTGACAGGTGGTGATTGGTATGGTGGAGAAAGGGAAAAGTGGCTGAAGATAAAGCTAAGCAAAGTAAATAAATTGGGAGAATTTTAAAGAGAACTTTGAGAGTCAGAATTCTAAAGTGTCAAAAGTCCTTCCATCAATTGTGAAAAGCTCCTTCTTACAATGTCTCAAAAAATGGGAGTTACAAAGTTGGCAATTAATAGGAATAATGAAAGAAATTTTAGTTACAATGACATTAATGGTTAAGATGTGATGATGAAGAGTTTTTGTTGGTGATGGTGATGGTGATGGTAATGGTGAATAGTGAAGAAGAATTCGCTATATTTCTGAAAGAAGGGAAAAACATTCAATGTTAGAGGAAAACTTTTAACTGTCTCCATATCTGATTTACCAAGTTAAGCTCTCCAGAATATCGCAATAGTAAAGATAATCCAAGAATCTTGTCATATTCCGAGGTTACTTCCATTTCTTCTACTTTGGTTAAGCGGTACCATGTGAAACATTTTTCCTAGAACATCTCTTGAAACACAAGATGATGGTTGTTTTTGGATGGGAGTTGTTCCTGGATAATAGTTATTTTGACTTGTTCCAAACATGAATTATTCTCAACATAGTTGTTCTCAACGTAGAGGTTGTTCTGAATAAGAGTTATTCCTAAATAATGGCTCTTCCGAAAAACTATAATTGTTCTAAATACAAATTGTTCCAAACAATAATTTTTTCTAAACATAGTTATTTTTGAAACGTCATTATTCTAAACAATAGCTGTTATGAATTTTAGTTGTTCGCAACGATTTATTCTAAAATAACAACTACGTTAGACGATAACAATTCTAATTAAAACTATGTTTTGGACATAGCTATTCTCGAATAACAGTTATTCTAAACAACAACTATTATAAGCAAAAAATGTTGCTTTGGAAGAGATATAAAATTGAAAACACTTAAATAAAACGTTTCAAGAATAACCTGAAATAGTATTTCTAAAAAAAAAAAGTTGAAAACACCCGGCTATAAAATTGCACTTACTTCAAAAAATCTTTAAAATATATATTTAATGGAATTTAAGAATATAAAGAGAAAAAAGAGGTAAAAGTTGCCATGAAGCTTTGACACAGCCAAAAAAGTCACCACAATGCACATGTTTCGACAAACGTCGGCATTAATTTCAACGAGTGTGGTAACAAATTTCATACGTTGGTTTAGTCGAAATTGGAGGCTCAAATTTTTGTTTGTTATATATATATATCACAATACAAGGACCTACCTCCATTGAAATCAATTTGCATAAACTAATTGTTCATCAAGTTATGAAGTTTTTCACTGAGGGTGAATTTACACGTAAGGCTATGCAAGCAAGAACTGATACTGTTCTTTTCGTCACTTGATAAATGTTACTGCCACACATAATTTGATCCAGTTTAGAACTTTTTCATTGAGTGTGGATTGACATGTAAAGCCATGCAAGTACCAAGTAATATTAGTATACCCATCCCTCTTTATAATAGATTATTTATCTATTAAGATTTTATCTTTTATCTGTTTATTTGTTATAGAGAAATAACTATAATTTCACTTCAAATTTGGGACACGGTTATAAACAACTAATTTATTAAAGAATATACTTTATAATTATAGTGGTTATTATTATAAACAAAAAATTGTAATTATAAAATATAATATAATATAAAATATCGGCTTTGCAAGATGTTGACACCATTTTTTTGATAAAAACGGGGATCGACTTGGGTTTTGAAAAAAAGAAAACGAAAATGGGAGTCGCCACCAATCCTTTTTGATAAGGTGTGGTCGGATCACCTTAAAAAGTGGTTGTTTTTAATAAATGATTTGATTTTATTAAAATAACGATTTTGGTCCACAAAATTTAGAAAAAAAACGAGTTCGGGAGTCGGTTACGTACGAGGAAGGATTAACACTCTTGTAACGTCCAAAAATTGGTACCTAGTTCATTAGTTAATGTCTTAATGTCGAAAATTGAAAATTTGAAAAAGATTCAAAACATGATCCTTTGTTGAAATGCTAAAAATTTCGAGAAAATGAGACATATTTCATATTAATCGAGAAAGAAAATTATATCCCGTAAGTTAGGACACAATGTCTTGAGTTCCCGATACGAAAATGAATACCAAAAAAAAATTACTTATTTTGAAAGACATTTGTTTATCTCGGATTTAGGAAAGAGATCATGTCCGGTGAGTTAGAACACTATCTTTCGTTAATTCCCGAGAGCATTTAAAAAACTTTGTTTGAAATGATTCACGTTCTTAGATTTATCGAGAAAATCGAAACCCCGGTAGTTAGGGTACGACTTTCTCAAATCTAAACACGAGATTTTGTTTATTCAAAAGTCATAATTTATATATTAAAGAAAATAATTTAACATGAAATAGGAAAAATAAGATACTATGTTAATATGCGTAACAAAACAAAAATAAATACGATGGATACGAGCAAATAAAATTAAAGCATTCTTTCAAATCAATAATGAAAAATAAATAAATAAATAAATAAATAAAATTATAAAAAGTAAAAAGATATATATGTGTGTGCATAAAATTATGAAAATATGAAAAATCTATGTACGTAAAAATATATGTAAGTATGTATGTGTATATTTTAAGACTATAAAATATATAAAAAGAATATATGTATGTATATATAGTTTTAAGTTATAAAATATATATAAAAAATGTATGTACGTATGAATTATAAAATATATATGTATATTATAGTAGATTTACATAGAAAACATATAAGACGATATATGACGAAATTAAATATTAATATATGAAGAAACTTAATATAATAATACATAATAAATTTATAATACTGATAATAATATATTATAATTTTAAAACAAAATAATAATAATAATAATAATAATAAGGTTAAAAGATATTTAAAATTTGATAAATAAATAAATAAATAAAATAGAAATATATTGACAATAATAATACAAAAATATAATTACAATAATAATACAGTTTTATTCCATTCCATTCAATCAAAAAGTTTAATTACTGATTACAGCTCTGTTCTATTACAGCGAACTCTCATTAAGCAGATCAAACTCAAGTTTGTAAGTTTTTTAATTGATGTAATTTGAATAATCAACCACTTGATCTATTTCTTCCTTATATTTGTTTTTATTTTGTTTTTATTATTCAACCACTTCATCTGCTATGCTTGGATAATCAAATTAAAAATTTTGGGAAGTTGAAAGAGATGTTTGTAATTGGCCCAATTTGCCCAGCCTACATGAAGCAAATAAAACAGTCCAAATACAACAGTCCTTTTATAATAAAATGGGCCCAAAACCCAAACCCAAAATACAGAGGCCCAAAATACAAGAACAGTGGCCCAAAACAGATTCAGGAAACCTTAGGGTTTCTGTTTGCACCGCAGCCCCCTAGCCCGCACGAGCTGGATCTCCACGCCTTCACCTGCAAGAAATAAACATAAAGAAGGAAACAAAATCAAAGATTGCAGATCAAGAAGATATCAAACATGATTTGTTTCTTTATTTTTATTATTATTATGGCTATAAAAAGGCCATTGAAATATTGTAAAGGGGATCGGAAAAAATCAATAGAAAACAATTATTTTCACAACCAAAAAACAGAGAGTTTGATACTGAGAGCAAAAATCGATCCAAAAGGTTAAGATCCACAGTTTCTTTTCTTTTATTTTAAATCTACTATTATTATTATTATTTATCTATATACGAATAAAATAAGTAGGAGAAAGAAATAGACAACCTTTTTGAGCCCGGATCGCCATGAACAGTTGAGGTAGTCGTCTCTGAGGATAGACGGCCAGAAACCGAAAGGTTTCTTGAGATTTTGGGCTTTTCCATCAGTATTTTGGAGATTTCGGGGCTAGATTTAGGTTAGGGGTTGCTGAAGGACCGGATCTGAAGTTTTTTCTTTTTTCGGCCACCGCACACGGTGGCGCTGTCGTCGGTGACTGGTGACCGGCATGGCGGTCCCTTCGCCGCATTTTGGGCCGATGCCCGGAGAAGAAGAGGGGAGGGGAGAGTGTTTCACGGTTTTTTTTTAAAGAAAAGGAAAAATGAAAAATTTTAAGGTTTTTTGGCTTAAATAGCCTAGTGAAACAACGTCGACCCGACCTGGCCTAGGATCCGCGTGTTTTTGAGTGGAGGGGTAAATTGCGCTTTTAGCCCATCTACCTTTTTAATATTTTTACAATTAGGTTTTTTATTTTTTTAATTTGCCCTTTAATTTATTTTGAATTTCAATTTAGCCCTACTTGAACAACGCCGTTTTAGAGGAGAAGGGAAAATTTCCCTTCCAGTCCCTCTCTGTTGTTTGCGTGTTCAATTTAGTGCTTTTATCTTCACTTATTTGCGAATTTGCCCTAATTTTTTATCTATAGTTCGATTTAGTCTTTTTTTATTTTTAAATTAATTAAATAATGTCATTATTATTACTTTTATATGTAATTAATTTTTTTAATTTATATATATATGTATATATTTATTTTCTTTATATATGTACATGTATATATTTTTTTAATGAATATTTTTTTTATATTTATATATATATATGTATATAAATCTATGTTTTTTATTTATTTTCGAAAATGCTTAAATACATACTTATATTTTTAACACATATTTTATAATTTATATATATTTATATAATTTTCTTTATTTTCATAAATGCATTATGTATTTTGTTTATATAAATTTTATAATCCAAAATTTTATATGTAAATCATATGTATGTCTTTTATTTTTTTCATAATTTTGATGTATATATTATATACCTTCTATTCTTTTTATTTATTTTGTTTATTTACTTCATTCGTTATTTATTTGTGTTCACATCTATATTTTAAAAGAGTATTTTTTTATTTTTTTATTTTTCTCATTTATTTGATATTTTGCCTGTCATTTTTTTTCATTATTGATATTAATTTCGTTCATTTACTATTTATGTTATTTCTATATCATTGTTGTATTTATTATTGTTATTTGTTATTGTGACATTTATACATACATTCAATACAACATTACATCATCTTTTTACTCGAATTTAAAAATAGAAAATTTTCAAAATAGAGATAATACTCGTATTTAGGATTTTCAAGAAAATTGAACCCTAACGTATTGGGTTCCAATTTTCTTCGTTAAATCTAACAATCGAGAATTGCTCCTTAATCAAAAATAAAATGAAAAGCTTGTCATCGGGAATTCAATATGGTGTGTCCTAATGCATTGGATGTGACGTGTTGACTTCTCGAAACAAAGATTTTTTTAAAAAAATTAATAAAGGAAATATTCAATGTTTGGGATTTTAAGAAATTGTGCCCTAATGTATTGGGCTGCGATTTCTTCATAAATTTTAAACAATTGAATATTCTTTTAAATTTTATAACACAAATCTTTTGGGACAAACTCATTTTTGAAGAACCAAAATGTCGTGCCCTAACGCATTGGGTGTGACGTTTTTTCTTCAAAATGAGAGAGTCTTGACGAATAACTTGATTTAATTAAGAATCGAATTTTTCAACTCTCGACATTAAGACATTAATTAATCAACTTGGTACCAATTTTTGGGCATTATGGGGGTGCTAATCCTTCCTCATACGTAACTAACTCCCGAACCCTTTTTCTAAAACCCATAGACCAAAGTCATTTTTAGGTGATCCAATCACACCTCAATAAAAGATTGGTGGAGACCCCAATTTTCATCGACAACTAAATTTTTGTTTTTTCTTCCAAAAAATAAAAATGGTTTCGACAGCTTGGGGACTCCACTGGGGACTTTTAAAAATAAGAGAGTCGAGCCACAAAGTTGATTAATTTTTGTCTTATGGTCGAAAAATAAATTTTAAAAACTCATGAGATCCTTTTGCATTCATTATTTTCTTGCTTAATTGATCTAAGTATTTTAGTTATTTTTGCATTATACATTACATGAGTTGAATGATTTTACCTTCTAAGTGGGAGTGAGAAACTATTCCTTCGTGAGGTTTTCACCTCCGTATAGGATAGTGGATCGCTTTCGAGATACATCTGTACCTATGCCTTCATGAGATCTTCATCTCGTATAGTCATAGGGAAAATGTATTCCCCTGAATCGAACTTGATCTATACGAGCCTATAATGGGTGAAGATCGAGAAATCTGCTGGTTCGGGTACCTTTGCCCTAGAAGCCGAACTTCATATAATGAACCTTAGGAATCCACCTTAGGTAGAACTACACTGAACCCTAGTAGATATCCGAGTAGGTATTTTACTATTTCTTGATTATATTCTATGTTTATATGATACTGACATTTCGTGTTTTATTTTGATTGCATGACATGGCATTTCATTTCATTATAAAGGGCGTCGGTCCATATTCAGTTGCTAGATAGAAAGCTTATCATGGAAAAAAGGTTTCTTGATAAAGTGGAGGATAATGCGGCTGTCCGAACTTGGTCTGAAACAACGCAGCGAGAGAAAGGCGATAGTTTGGCTGATGGATATGTATCGGAATTATGGGATTTTACGTGCATCAGTGTAACTCAAAACAATTTGCAAGAATTGAAGGAAATCTGGGATCAGTGGAATGACGAGGTTAAACAACTATTTTATAATAATTATGGGGATTTGCCTTATTTGCTTGATGTGAAGGTAGACAAGCACTTGTTTTGAGCCCTCGCCCAGTTTTGGAAACTGCTTACAACTGCTTCACATTTGGGAAGGTCGATTTGGTGCCTACTATAGAAGAATATGTGGCTTTACTTCGATGTTCAAAGTTTCAAGTAGATAAAGTCTACTCGAGAGCTATTAATGTGCTAACCTTTTCGAAGAAGCTGATGAACATAACGGGTATGAGTGAGCAGTGGGTTGTTGCAAGGGTTAAGCAAAAGGGGGATAACAAATGCATTCATTGGAAGAGTTTGAAAGATTTAATTCTAACATACCCAGATGTGAGGAAGAGGTTAGACATCTTTGCTTTGAGTATATATGGCTTAGTTGTCTTCCCCAAAGCTTTGGGAAATGTTGATGAAGCAGTCACCGATTTATTTGACCGGCTTGATAAGAGGGTTACACCAGTTCTGACAATTTTGACAGAAACCTTCAGGTTATTTAGCGCATGCCGAAAAGCGGGTGAGGGTAGATTCATCGGATGTGCGCAGCTCCTACTCTCATGGTTTCACAGTCACTTTTGGAAGGTTGATAGGGTTTTGTATCGGGTTTTCTCTGAAAATTATTCGCCACTAAAGAAGATTGTAGCCACACCGAGGAGAGGCGACATTTCGGAGGAGAAGTGGATGACAATTCGTCAGAATCTTCAAGAAAAGGACATCGAGTGGAGAGCTCCTTAGTTGCTTCCGGATGAGATCCTGTATAGATGTGGTAATTTTGATTAGGTTCCTTTGCTTGGAATTTTGGGAGCTGTTGGATATGTCTCATTATTAGTGCTAAGGCAGTATAGGTCAAGGCAATTTATACCTGCGACCCAAGGAATACATGATTGTGAATTCTCATACAGGGATGATAGTTATAGAAAAAAGATTCAAGAAATATCCAGTGCATAGAAGCACACTCGCCGGATGAAGAGGTTAGCTGTGGGTCTGATGAAAACTCCTGAGTATAATGAATGGTGGGTTAGGAGGATCAATGATAATACACCTAAGTCAAATCAGGAAAATAGCCAGTCAATAGAGCAATATTTGCGGGTCGTCCCTTCTGAGTTGGAAATCATAAGACTAGATTTTGAAAGAAGAAATGCAGATTTAGAAAAGAAGATAGAACAAATGGAGGAAGAGAAGATGAACTTAATATTAGACATAGACATTCAAAAGCTCGAAATTGAGAAATTAAGAAAAGGGAAAAACAAGGCTGAAGAGAAGTTGGATAGTTTGAAAGCAGATTATAAAAAGTTGCGTCTGTCAATAAGAACTGCCGGGCTGGGAAAAACTTTAGAACAATGGCGAGCAGAAATTTGAGAAGAAAAAGACAAAGTCGATGATGGGAACAGAAATTCCAAGAGGTTCAGACACGAAATGAGGCTTTAGAGAAGAGTTTGCCAGAAAGCCAAAAGGAAAAAGGCGAGTTAAAGGACAGGGTGACAGAGTTGGAAAAATCTCTTCGTCAGTATCAAAATCGAAAATCTGCAATAGAATTGAGAGCAAGCTTAGGCAAGATTGAGGAAATGAAGAAAAGAATAGAATAGTTAGAAACGACATTGCAAAATTATAAGATCCAGATCGAGTGCTTGGAGGCAATTGAAAGTCGTAATAATGAACAACTTTACTACTTCCAGAATCAAATTAAGAGCAGAGATCATATTATGGAGGAAGCTGTGGTCCAGATTCGAGAAGTAGCTGATCACATACAGACTTTAGTAGTGCAGGTTGACATGTTGAGTGTGAAGTATGAATTAGAATTCTAAGTAATAGGGCAAAGCTTTATTTGTAATTCACTTTATGTAAAGAACTTTAATTTCTAGTAAAGTTTTCTTAAATGGAATTGAATCAAAATTGAAGCCTTTTTGCATTCATTTCATGCATTGCATTTGCTTCATATGCATTAAAAAATATATATTAAAAGATTCTAATTAATTTAAATCACTCCTCAGTTAATCTGGAAACCAACCAACCCACCAAACACTGCTACGATACTTGATCAAAAACTAAAGACATGGAACAAATGATGGAAAGGCTAGAACAATTCCAAAAAGAAAGGCAAGATCAGCTTCAACAACAAATGAAAGAGCAACTTGAAAGTTTCAGCAAAAAATGATGGACAAAATGGTGGAATCTCAGGGGAATATGATGACTCAATTAACTCAGTTGTTGACTGGGGGAGTTGATAAAGGAAAGGACTCTGTGCTCAATGTTGAAGAAGGAGACAGTGATGGACCCATTTATCCCTCAGGCTTTACCCCTCAGCATATTGAGGTATATCCGCACAAATCTTCTGTCACCATCAAGCCTCAACAGTTTCAGGCCGGTGTTACAACACTAATGAATTTTCAAGCTGGATCAGACTCTAATCCCGAAGACAACCTTGTCAATCCTACTATCCCTGACTTCGATGAAACAACTGGAAGAGAGAAAATGAAGGATGAATTGCCAAAACAACTAGAAGAAAAGTATAAATGGCTGGAGAAAAAATTTAGAGCAATTGAAAGTATTGAAAGCTATCATGGGATTGACGCTAAAGAATTGAGCTTGGTTCCAATTTAGTACTCCCTTACAAATTCAAAATGCCCGAGTTCGAGAAGTACAATGGAACTTGTAGCCCTGAAGGTCATATTACCATGTTTTTTAGGCGGATGACTGGGTATGTTAATAACGACCAGCTGCTGATACATTGTTTCCAGGATAGCCTCACAGGGGCAACATCCAAGTGGTACAATCAATTGAGTCGTACCAAGATTAATTCATGGAGAGATTTAGCAGAGGCATTCATAAAGTAGTACAATCATGTAACCGACATGGTACCTGATAGAATCACTCTACAAAACATGAAAAAGAAGCCTGGTGAAAGTTTTAGGCAATACGCACAGAGGTGGAGGGAGGTTGTCGTCCAAGTTCAGCCATCTCTTCTAGAAAGAGAATTGACAATGCTTTTCGTTAACACATTGAAGGTCCCATTTATCACACATATGTTAGGATGTGCCACAAAAAGCTTTTCTGACATAGTTATGAATGGTGAAATGATAGAAAATGCTATCAGAAGTGGGAAGATTGATGCTGGAGAAAGTAGCAGAAGGTCGGCCTTGAAGAAAAAAGAAAGCGAGGTCTAACACAAGTTCATATAGCAAGGGTTATTCAAAAATGATTACGGTGAATCAGCCGAAGAAGGAGGCTGTTAACCAACAATGATCATCAAAACATGGATCTGATACAAGACAAAACACGGAAAAGCCTCAATTTACGCCAATTCCAAAATCGTATAGGGAGCTGTATCAGAATTTATTCAATGCACACGTGGTTTCCCCTTACTACTTGAAACCTCTACAGCCTCCGTACCCCAAGTGGTACGATGTAAACGCACGATGCGATTATCACGCGAGAATTGTGGGGCATTCCATAGAACATTGTACGACGTTCAAAAAGCTGGTTGAAAGACTCATAGGCATGGGCGTTGTTAAATTAGATGATTCGCCCAGTACAGAGAATCTGTTACCTGATCATAATGATAATAGAGTGAACATGATAGGTGGGAATATGGGTAAAAGAATCAAGGAAGATATCGCAGAAGTGAAAATTCCTTTGAGATGGGTCTGGAAGAAGATGGTAGAAAGGGGGTTGTTTGTTTTGGATTCAGAGAGAAGCTTTGAAAGGGTAGAAAACTACTGTGAGTTCCATCACGAGGAGGGACATGAGATTCAAGAATGTAGAGAACTCAGAGCCTTGGTTCAAGGTATGATGGATGACAAGGAAATGAAGTTTTACGAAGAAGTTAAGGAAGAAGGGAGTATCTGCACATTCGAATCCACGAAGGTTCCAATAGTAACTCAGCCTGTGGTCATCATCTCACGACCAAAGAATGATGAAGTGAGAACGCCAGTAATGCCAATGATCATAATAAAGAAACCTGCAACTTTTTTTTACCAAGATAGTAGGAAGGTTCTACGGAACTACGAGTGCAATACAACTATCCCTGGAAAGGAGATTGCAGAGGATCAAGGTATAGGTGCCTATCCAGAACCTATGAAAGGAAGGGCCATAACAGTGGAACAAAAGGGGAAAATAGCTGAGCCTGTGTTATCCATTAACGAGCCAGTAAAAGAGGAAGAAGCTGTGGAATTCCTCAAATTTTTAAAGCATAATGAGTATAATGTTGTCAAACAGTTGCATAAACAACCGGCTCGCATATCTGTACTGGCCTTGCTCTTGAATTTAAAAGTACACCGTAGTGCGTTGATGAAGGTATTGAACGAAACTTATGTAGCCAACGATATTTCTATCAACAAATTGGACCGGTTGGTCAATAATATCAGTGCTGATAACTTCATATTCTTCAACGATGATGAGATTCCACCTGGGGGCATGGGGTCTACTAAGGCTTTACGTATTACTACACGATGTAAGGGGTATTTTTGCCAGGAGTCTTGATTGACAATGGATCAGCATTGAACGTGTTGCCATTGTCCACACTTAACAGGCTTCCCATAGACAACTCGCACATGAAGACATGCCTAAATATAGTGAGGGCATTTGACGGTACAGAAAGGAAGGTCATGGGAAGATTTGAGATACCCCTACTGATTGGCCCAACAGTTTACGAGGTGGATTTTCTTGTGATGGACATCAAACTCTCTTACAATTGCTTATTAGGGAGACCATGGATACATTCAGCAGGGGCCGTACCGTCATCATTACATAAAAAATTGAAGTTAGTGTCAGAAGGTCATCTGGTGACAATAAACACCGAAGAGGATATTATTGTGGCTGTATCCAATGAGATGCCATATGTGGAGACTAATGACGAGTCAGTGGAATGCTTATTTCGATCTCTGGAGTTTGTAAATGCAACATTTGTTCTTGAAGGGAGCAAAATTCTGGTGTCTAAAATATCCAAAACTACAGAGATGGGTTTGCAATTGTTGGTAGGGAAATGAGCTTTACCCAGAAGAGGATTAGGGAAATACCTTCAAGGGAAAATTGAGGTTCCAGTGCTGAAAGAAAAACAAGATCACTTTGACTTAGGATACAAGCCAGACAAAGGACAGAGAAAGAAGGAGTTAGAAAAAAGGCAGGAAAGAAGAAAGACGCATCTAAGAAGGGAGGAAACTAAATGAGAGCCAATAATAATTCCCCACATAACCAAAACTTTCATATCCAGAGGGGTCATTCATTCTGAGAGAAGGATACTGATTGAGGAAAGTATCAAAGAGACGTTGGAAAATATGCACATTAATGCCATTTGTGAGGATACAAATAAAGAAGGGAGCTTGTTAGCAATTGGTCCTTATGAACTTGGGAGTGTTCTAAATAAATAGACTGCGGAAGAAATACCTGAAGTCTTTAGAACTTTCTCAGAGTAATATTCGAAACAAACTTGTTGTTTTAGCCTAGGGACAATAAGAACTCTTTTGTGAAATAGGCTTATGTTCAAACATCATTATTTTAATAAAATACATCTTTGCAATTATTTCGAGCAAATATTCTTTTATTCTTTCCATACGAGTAAATATATTAAATAATTCTTTCATTTATAACCATATTGCACAAATAATTGTACATAAATTCATACATTCTTTTATAACCATATTAGGTCCCTGTATATCAATGACATGAATGACGCTGCTACAAACTCAGAGTTTCCTCTTGAACGAAACATGTGTTCAAAGGGATCGCAGGACTTTGAAGGTGACGTAGATGGTGGTTTATCTTTGGACTTGTTGAGAATGGTAGAACAGGAATAAAAACAAATTCTACCTCATAAGGAAGCAATAGAAGTTGTGAGCTTGGAAGAAGGGAAAGAGGTGAAAATTAGAACTGAGATTTCTGCAAAGACAAGACGAGACCTCATTGAATTACTACAAGAATTCAAAGATGTCTTCGCATGGTTATACCAAGATATGCCCGGGTTGAGCACTGATATTGTGGTGCATCGCCTACCTATAAGGGAGGGTTGTAAGCTAGTTCAATAGAAGCTAATAAGAATAAGGCCCAATATTGTGCTTAAAATAAAAGAGGAAGTCAATAAGCAGTTTGATGCTGAGTTTTTACAGGAGGTCAAATATTTTGAATGGGTAGCCAACATCATTCCAGTCCCTAAAAAAGATGGAAAAGTGCGAATGTGCGTAGATTACAGAGATTTGAACAAAGTTAGCCCAAAAGACAATTTTCCATTGCCACATATCGATACTTTGGTGGACAATACGGTGGGATATCATTGTTTTCTTTCATGGATGGTTTCTCAGGATATAATTAGATAAAGATGCATCCTGAAGATATAGGAAAGACTACATTCATTACTTTGTGGGGAACATTTTGCTACAAAGTAATGCCATTCGGATTAAAGAATGCGGGAGCAACATATCAGAGAGCCATGGTAGCCTTGTTCCATGACATGATGCACAAAGAGATTGGGGTTTATGTTGATGATATGATTGCCAAATCCAGAACAGAGGAGAAGCATGTGCAGGTCCTGAGAAAATTGTTCTTAAGACTAAAAAGTTTCAGCTCAAACTCAATCCAAAAAAATGTACTTTTGGAGCCAGGTCAGAAAAGTTGTTGGGCTTCATAGTCAGTGAAAAAAGAATCGAGATTGATCCAAACAAAGTCAAGGCGATACGAGATTTACTGCCACCACGTATACAGAAAGAGGTTCGAGGTTTCTTAGGAAGTCTAAATTATATTGCTCAATTCATTTCACAATTGACCGAGAAATGTGATCCCATATTTCATCTTCTGAAGAAACATAATCCAGGTGTTTGGAATGAAGAATGCCAGGAAGCTTTTGAAAAGATAAAGCAATACCTATCCAATACTCTTGTGCTGTCACTACCTAACCTAGATAGACCCTTGATTTTGTATTTAAAGGTGTTCAAAAATTCCATTGGATGTGTGATGGGTTAACATGATGCGACTGGAAAGAAGGAAAATGCGATATACTATCTCAGTAAGAAGTTCACTGATTGTGAAATGAGATATTCGTCTATCGAAAAATTATGTTGAGCCTTGATTTGGACGACAAAGAGGTTGAGGCAATACTTACTCTATCATACGACTTGGCTAATTTCAAAATTAGACCATTTAAAGTATATGATAGAGTCAACAGCGTTGAATGAGAGAATGGCTAGATGACAAATCTTACTCTCCGAGTTTGATATAGTATATGCAAGTCAGAAGGTCATCAAAGGAAGTGCAATAACAGATTTCTTGGCTAGCAGAGCTTTAGAAGACTATGAGCCTCTGGACTTTGATTTCTCGAATGAAGACTTGATGTATGTAGCAAATTCTGAAGAGGATTCTCAAAAGAATTATTCTTGGAGGTTAAACTTTGACGGAGCTTTGAATGTGTTAGGCAATGGGATTGGGGCAATCCTGGTATCTTCAAATGGATATTATCATCCTTTCACTAGTAAATTAGACTTTGATTGCACTAATAACATGGCTGAATATGAAGCTTGCATAATGGGTATCCAAGTAGCCATAGAGCGGAAAATTAAGACACTACATGTATACAGAGACTCAGCTTGGTAAGATACCAACTAAGAGGGGAATGGGAAACAAGAGACCCCAAGTTGATCTGTTATCGGAGATTGGTTCTAGAATTGATTGAATAATTTAACAACATTACCTTTTGTTATATCCCACGGGTAGAAAATCAGATGGCTGATGCTCTGGCCACTTTAGCCTCCATGATTAAATTGAACATATTAGAGGACATAAAGCCCATTCAAATTAGTATTTATCAGATCCCAGCCCACTTCTACAGTATTGAAGAAGTGGAGAATGATAATCGTCCCTGGTACCAAGATATATTGCTATATGTGAAGAATCGCGAATATCCTGATCAGGCAACGGAGAATGATAAGAGGACATTGAGGAGACTAGCTATTGAATATGTCTTGAATGGAGAGATTCTATACAAAAGGGGAAAGGATCGAGTACTGTTGAGGTGCGTGGATGTTGTAGAGGCTAAGGAAATTTTAGAAGAAGTCCATTAGGGTATTTGTGGAACACAAGCCAATGGATTCACCATGGCTAGACAGATCATGAGATTCAGATATTACTGGTCCACCATGAAAGGAGATTGCATCAATTATGCTAAGAAGTGCCATGAATGCCAAATTTATGGGGATAAAATGCACGCGCCTCATTCACCTCTTCATGTTATGACTTCTCCATGGCCTTTCTCCATGTGGGGGATGGATGTCATTGGGCCAATATCGCCAAAGGCTTCTAATGGACATCGTTTCATTTTTGTAGTTATTGATTACTTCACTAAGTGGGTAGAAGCAGCCTCATATGCTAATGTCACGAAGTCAGTGGTCAGTAAGTTTTTGAAGAAAGAGATCATATGTCGATATGGAATGCCTGAAAGAATCATATCTGACAATACGCTGAATCTGAATAACAGCACAATAGCGGAAGTCTGCAACTAGTTCAAGATTAGACACCATAATTCATCACCATATCGTCAAAAAATGAATGGTGCAGTGGAAGTGGCCAATAAAAATATCAAGAAAATTGTGGCGAAAATGACTGAAACTTACAAAGATTGGCATGAGAAGTTACCATTCGCTCTTCTTACTTACCGAACATCTATCAGGTCTTCTACTGGGGCAACACATTTTTCTTTAGTTTATGGAATGGAGGCAGTTTTACCCATTAAAGTTGAAATCCTTTCTCTCCGAGTATTGGCTGAGCTAAAGTTGGATGAGGCTGAATGGATCCAATCTCGGGATGATCAGTTAAACCTGATAGAAGAAAAAAGACTAAAGGCTATTCGTCACGGTCAAATGTACCAGAAACGAATGATGAGAGCATATAACAAAAATGTTCGTCCTAGAGAATTTCATGAGGGGGACTTGGTGTTGAAGAAAATCCTCCTTTTATGAAAGGATTTCAGAAGGAAATGGATGTCAAACTGGGAAGGACCTTATGTTGTAAAAAAGGTTTTTTCTAGAGGTGCTTTGATTTTGAGTGAAATGGATAGTAAAAACTTACCGAATCCTGTAAATTTTGATTCAGTCAAGAAATATTTCACTTGAAGGAAAAGGAGGAATCAAAGTGAAAACCCGCAAAGGACGTTTTGAATCAAAAAAAATGGAGAGGCTAAGGTGAAAATATGCAAAGGGCACTTTGAGACCAAAGGCGATTTGAGTTGAAAACTCGAAAAGGGCGGCTCAAATATTAATCAGATTGGGGCATATGGTGATCTTGCCATACTTGAGTCAACAAAAAAGAGTATGCGACATCTTGGGGCATCGACAAAGTACTGTAGCTCTCCTAAACACATGTTAAATTCAAAATGGTTCTTAGTTTGTACGGAGAAGTTCAAGCTGCGATATCCGAGGCATCTAGTCTTCATATTACTTGTACAAAATTTGTTTGTTCTTGCAATACTTTATTCTTCGTTGTTCTTGAATACCTTTTTCTTTTCAAGACACTTGCTCTCAATAAATTCCTTTTCTATTATTCTTATTTGATAATTCATTTCTTAGTCAGTATTATGATCTTGGTGCAAGCATGTTGCATTAGAATAATGATTAATGGACTAATAAACTTTCACAAAGGAAGTTTTGCACATTACTCTGGAAGTTTCTAAATAATACAGTAACCTGAAACAGGACTATTGCTTAGAACATGCCAAGTTTAAAAGTTGAAATGTTTAAGATTTTGACAAGATATCTTATTGGTGACAAAGCTTTAATGAACAAACAAGTAGGGATCACCAAGGGATAAAGAGAAATTCCCTTTAAAAAGAAAATTCTTCATTTGTGCATAAGAAGTTGTATGACACCTTGGGAATGGTGTAAAGGACCAAAAGAGTTTGGGATCTACATACTTGAGTTACGATAGGAGAAGATTGAGGAAAAGCCAGACTTTTCTACCTTTGGGTCACAACAATAGAAAAATACAGTGGGACAATTTGACTAAGTTTTGCTTGGTAGACACCAGCCGAGCAAAAAAGCTTTGTAGCACGTCAGCGATAAAACCTTAATAAACTTCGAGTAATGATAACTTGAGTGAAAATGAGGGATCATTCTCGAAAAATGACATTCTGCATTTATTCAAATGTCATTCATACACGTCTAGTTAGGAGCATTTGATTCATTCTGATCATGACATCCTAATCAATAGGCATAATTAGGTTCAGGTCATGTTCTCCAGAGAAGAAACCGGTGAAACTCCAGCCTTGTTTCCCTGAACAGCACTGGAGTAGGTTGAAAATAGCAGATCTTGCCTTCCTGTACTGGTAGTAAAGTAGATCGAAGACATTAGTCTTATTGCCTTGGCACTACAATGGAAAAGATTGAAGCCATAGCGGCGAATCTTATTTCCCCGGAGTTGTAGCGGAGCAGATTAAAGCCACGGCGGCGAATCTTATCTCCTTGGCGTTAAGGCTTGGATTAGCTGAAGTGGAGCGGACTGAAGCTGTGGGCAGTGAATCCTATCTCTTTGGCATTACAGTGGAGAAGATTGAAGCCGCAACGGCAAATATTACTCCCCTAGCGGTATAGTGGAACAGATTAAAGCTATGACGGCGAATCGTGTTTCCCCAACATTGCAATTAAAAAGATTTAATATGGCGAATCTTATCTCCCTGAAGTTACAGTGGAGCAGATTAAAGCAGTAATCCTATCTCTCTGAAGTTGCAGTGGAGCGGATTAAAATAATAGATCTTATCTCTCTGAAGTTGCAGTAGAGTAGATCATATTAGGTCTTATCTTCCTGAATTTGCAGTGGAGCAGACTCAAGAAAGCAAGTCATATCCCCCTGAAATTGCAGTGGGGCAGAGAAAATAAACAAATCCTGTCTCCCTAAAGTTGTAGTAGAGTGGATTAGAGTGATGGATCTTATCTTTCTGAAATTACAGTAGAGCAGATTGCATCAAATTCATCTTTAAGTTGCAGCAAACCAAGTTGAAGCTACAAGTCTTATCTCCCTGAAGTTGCAGTGGAGCAGATTAAAGATAGCAAACTTTGAGAAACTGCAACGTACAAACCATATCTCTTTAAAATTGCAATGGAGTAGATTGAAGCATTAGTTCCTATACTTCTGAAGATGCAGTAGGAAGGAATGAGGCTACTTGAAGAAGAAAAGTACCAAGGTCCAGCACGACCGGGCAAAATTGGTCATTTTTAAAGTCTTTGCTCCGTTCCCGTTACACGATAGCGAGCAAAAAGGGGAAGCTGTAATTGGCCCAATTTGCCCAGTCTATATGAAGCAAATAAAACAGTCCAAATACAACAGTCCTTTTACAATAAAATGGGCCCAAAATACAAGAACAGTGGCCCAAATTATAGTGGCCTAAAACAGATTCAAGAAATTCTAGGGTTTCTGTTTGCACCGCAGCCACCTAGCCCGCACTAGCCGAATCTCCACGCCTTCACCTGCAAGAAATAAACACAAAGAAGGAAACAAAATCAAAGATTGCAGATAAAAAAATATCAAACATGATTTGTTTCTTTATTTTTTTATTACTGTGGCTATAAAAAGGCCATTGAAATATTGTAAAGGGGATCGGAAAAAATCAATAGAAAACAATTATTTTCACAACCAAAATACAGAGAGTTCGATACTGAGAGCAAAAATCGATCCAAAAGGTTATGATCCACAATTTCTTTTATTTTATTTTAAATCTACTATTATTATTTTTTTATCTATATACGAATAAAATAAGTAGGAGAAAGAAAGAGACAACTTTTTTGAGCCAGGATCGCCATGAATGACTGAGGTAGTCGTCTCCGAGGATAGACGGCCGGAAACCGAAAGGTTTCTTGAGATTTTGGGCTTTTCCATTAGTATTTTGATGATTTCGGGGCTAGATTTAGGTTTAGGGGTTGCTAAAGGACCGGATCTGAAGTTTTTTCTTTTTCCGGCCACCGCACACGGCGGCACCGTCGCTGTTGACCGGTGGCCAGTACGGCGGTCCCTTCGCCAAATTTTGGGCCGATGCCTGGAGAAGAAGAGGGGAGGGGAGAGTGTTCCACGGTTTTTTTTAAAAGAAAAGGAAAAATGAAAATTTTTAAGGTTTTTTTGGTTTAAATAGCCTAGTGAAACGGTGCCGTTTCACTTGGCCTCCCCAGGTGCCAAAACGGCGTCGTTTTGGGGAGGCCGACCCAAATCCGACCTGACCCGGCTTAGGATCCGCGTGTTTTTGAGCGGAGGGGTAAATTACGATTTTAGCCCCTCCACCTTTTTAATATTTTTACAATTAGGTTTTTTTATTTTTTTAATTCACCCTTTAATTTATTTTGAATTTCAATTTAGCCCTACTTGAACGACGCCGTTTTAGAGGAGAAGGGAAAATTTCCCTTCGAGTCCCTCTCTATAGTTTGCGCGTTCAATTTAGTGCTTTTATCTTCACTTATTTGTGGATTTTCCCCAGTTTTTTTATCTGTAGTTCGATTTAGTCTTTTTTATTTTATTTTTTAAAATTAATTAAATAATGTAATTATTATTATTTTTTATATGTAATTAATTTTTTTAATTTATATATATGTATATATTTATTTTCTTTATATATGTACATGTATATATTTTTTAATGAATATTTTTATATTTATATATATATATGTGTATATATATCTATGTTTTTTTATTTATTTTCGAAAATACTTAAATACATACTTATATTTTTAACACATATTTTATAATTTATATATATATTGTACAAACCCAATAATGCCCGAGCCCAAACCAATAAATAGGCCAAACTAAACCTAGAATGGCCCAACACTTGACCCAAACTAAACCTACCCCAAAGCTCAACCAAAAAATAGAAACCCTAGGAGCCTCCCTTTCCAGCCGCCGCAAGGATCGAAGCAAGCCTCCTCCACGTGCGCCGCTCCTCCCCACCCCGCGCACGTCGCGCATGTTGAACCTACAACAACAAACAATCAATGACAATATCAGAATAACGAAAAAGAGGGGATTTGCATTATTATTTTTGGCTATTTAAAGCCATAGAAAATTTGTAAAGGGGGGATGTTTTTGAGTGTAAAGGAAGACAAAAACACAGAGACAAAAATACCGAAGAAGAGAAAAGAAAAATACATTTTTCCTTGGAATATAAAGGTCTTTTTAAAATTTTATTTTCTTTTCAGTTTTTTTATGTTTATTGTTGACTTATAAAAGGGAGAGGGGGAAGAGAAGTTTACCTTTGTGTTCGGGCTGCCGTTTTGGGACCATCTCCGCCGTCATCGGAGCCCTGGTGGCCGATGAGTGACGGCGCACAAGGAAAAGAGTTTAAAAAAAACCCTAGCAGAGTGTTTAGGGATTTTGTTTTATTTTTTTCTTTTATTCTGTTGGCTGCAGATTTTTTTAAGAAAAAGAGAAGGAAAATTGTTTTAAATAGTAAGGACCAAAAGACGTCGTTTTGGGGGGTGGAAGATCCACGCATTGACCCGACCCGGGCCCAGGATCCGCGCCTTCCATTCAATGGTCTATTTGCGCATTTAGCCCCTCCTATTGGCGTCGCGTTTCAATTAAATCCTTTCGTCTCTTTTTTAAGCCGCATATTTTTCTTTTCTTTTCAATTTAGCCCGTTGCTGCGCAGCGTTTTGAAAGGAAGGGATAATTTCCCTTTTGGTCCTCCACACTTGCGCGCGCATTCAATGTGGTCCTGTTTTCAGATTTATTTCGAATTTAGCTTTTTTTCCCTTTTTTAGTTCAATTTAACCCTTTTTTATTTTATTCATTTTTTAAAAAATTATGTTATACTATGACTTTATTATTATTATTATTATTATACTTACATATATACGCATATGTATGCTAATAGATATATATATTTTAAATGTTTTTTAATACATATACATATATTTTTATATATTTTGCTATTATTTCATTTTCTTAGTTTCTATATACATATATACGTATGTACATTTATACTTTTATAATATTTATACATTTTTCATATTTTATAATCAAAATTATTGTAAATAGATTTTCCGTTTTTTTATATACATATATACACATATTCTCAAATTTACTTGTATATTGTGCTTGTGTTTACAAATTTTGTAAATACATGTACATATAAATTTTAAATTAAAATATTTGCTTCATATTGTACATTAATTTTTAACATACCCTTTGGAAAATAAATCTTGGTATTTTCGATAAATCAAAATCATTTTTTCTTGATTCAAGGTTTATTTTGAATAAACGCAATATTCGAAGTTTGGGATTTTCGAGGAAATTGAGCCCTAACGTATTGGGTTCCGATTTTCTTTGTTAATCTTAAATAACCGAGGATATTCTTTATTCAAAATGCATGAGTATAAAAATCATTTTTGGGAACTTAACTTGTTGTGTCCTAACGCATTGGGTGTGGCATGTTACTTTCTCAAAATGAAGATTTTCACATAAAATAAAACTGATATTCAAAGTTCGGGGATTATGAGGAATTGTACCCTAACGTATTGGGACTCAATTTCTTTACATGACTTGAACAATCGATTATCCTTTTTCAAATTTCATCATTTGAGTTGATTTTAAAATCTTTTTAAATTTTCGACACCAAGATATTAAATAATCAATTCGGTACCGATTTGGGGCGTTGCAAGGGTGCTAACCCTTCCTCGTGTGTAACTGACTCCCGAACCTGTTTTCTCAAATTTCGCAGACCGAACTTGTTTTTAAGGTGAGCCGATCACACCTCAATCAAGGATCGGTGGCGACTCCAATTTTATTTTTTAAAGTCGACAACTAAATTTTTGTTTTCAAAAAGATGGTTTCGACAGCTTGGCGACTCCACTGGGGACTTTAGAGAGTCGAGCCATAAACTGATTATATTTGTCTTTGTGTTGAAAATCAAAAGTTTTTAAAAAAATTCATGAGTTCCCTTCGCACTCATTGATGTTTTATCATGGTATTTTGGGAACTTTGCATTTGCATTTTACATTACATGGTCAGTTTTACCCTTTAAGTGGGAGCGAGAAACTAGTCATTCGTGAGGTTTTCACCTCCATGCAGGGTAGTGGACCGCTTCCGGGATACATTCGTACCTATGTCTTCGCGAGATTTTTATCTCCATGCAGCCATAGGGAAATGTATCCCCCTGAACTGAACTCGATCCACATGAGCCTATAATGGGTGAGGATCGAGGAATATGCTGGTTCGGGTACCCTTACTCTAGAAACTAAGCCTCATATAGTGAGCTTTAGGAACTTGCCCTAGGTAGAGCAATACCAAACCCTAGTGGATTCCTGAATAAATGTTCTTGCTATTTCATGTTTGTATTGGATTATATCTTTTTGGTGTAATACTGACTTGTATTTATTTTGTTTTGATTGCATGACATCATGATCGCATTGCATTTGCATATTAGAAAAGAGATGTTGATTTGAGCTCGATTACTAGATTAGAAAGCTTGTTATGGAATACGGTGGAAGATAATACGATGGTCCGAAGAAAACATGGCACGAAAAGCCTAACAAGAGGAGTATACGACTTTGCTGCATGACCTGAGGATCCAAATTGTCAAAATTTATTCAAAAGTCATCAAAGGTCCCAATTTCATAAAGAAGCTAATGAACGTGAATGAGTAAAGATTTACGACCTAGATCAAACAAAAAGGAGATCAAATTCGTGAGATGTATCTTATATCTGAAGGTTCGATGTCTTCACTTGGAGTACGAGGGTAAAGCCGTATATATATGTCCGCTTTATGTGAAGAGATTTGTTTTCTAGTAAAGTTTTCTAGTAAAAAATTGAACATGAATCAACGTCTCTTTTCGCATTCATTTCATGCATTTGCATTTCATTACATCACATGCATTAAACACCGTTAAGGGATCCTGATTAATTAAAATCATTGCTCAGTTAATCCGGAAACCAACCAACCAACCAAACACCATTACGGCATTCGAGCAAAGATTAAGGACATGGATCAGAGATTGGAAAAACTCGAACAGTGTCAGAAAGAGATGCAAGACCGACTTCAGCTACAGGTGCAAGAGCGATTAGATAAGATGCAACAGGATATGTCTAAAAAGATGCGAGCATCCCAATATGAGATGATGGCGAAGCTAACCAAATTGTTGACTGGAGGAGGTGATAAGGGAAAGGGTCCCATGGCTGATGTCGAAGAGGGTAATGAACCACTTTATCCTTCAGGCTTTACTCCTCCACATGTTCGAACTCAAGCTGAATATCCGCACAAACCCACTGTAACAATCAGGCCTTAGCAGTCCCAAGCCAGTGCTTCGAACTTTCAAGCTAGATTGGGCTCTAACCCCGAAAACTACCCTGTTAAATCTGCCATTCCTGACTTCGATGAAGTGGCTGAAAAGGAAAGAATAAAGGAGGAGTTACCAAAGCAGCTAGAGAAAAGGTAAAAATGGCTCGAAGAGAAATTCAGGGCGATGGAAGTCACTGAAAGCTGTCGTGGGATTGACGCTAAAGAGCTGAGCTTAGTTCCTGATTTAGTACTCCCTCATAAGTTTAAGATACCGGAATTCGAGAAGTACAATGGGATGACTTGCCCAGAGGCTCATATCACCATGTTTGCAGGCGAATGGCTGGATACATTAACAATGACCAGCTATTAATACACTGTTTCCAAGATAGCCTAGCAGGGGCAGCATCTAAGTGGTACAATCAGCTGATCCGTACCACGATTGATTCATGGAGGGACTTGGCACAAGCATTCATGAAACAATATAGTCATGCAACAGACATGGCTCCTGATAGAATTATCCTTCAAAACATGGAGAATAAGCCGAGCGAAAGCTTTAGGCAGTACACACAAAGATGGAAGGAAGTCGCAGTCCAAGTTCAACCACCGCTCTTAGAGAAAGACATGACGATGCTTTTTATTAACACATTGAAAGCCCCGTTCGTCACACATATGTTAGGAAGTGCCACAAAAAGCTTTTCTGATATAGTCATTAATGGTGAAATGATCGAAAATGCTATATGGAGCGGGAAAATTGATACAGAGAAGAGTAACAAGAGGTGAGTCTCAAGGAGAAGAGAAAATGAGGTGAACAACACGGGTTACTCTAAATCAGTTATTGTGAGTCAGCCAAGAAAGGTGGCTACTAACCAACAAGGGCTATTAATACAAGAATCTGGAGTGAAACCAGGTACTGAGAAGCTCCAGTTCACACCAATTTCGATGTCATATAAGGATCTGTATCAAAGCTTGTTTGATGCGCATGTTGTTGCTCCTCATTACTTAAAACCTCCACAACCTCTGTATCCTAAGTGGTATGATGCGAACGCGCAATGTGACTACCACGCGAGAATTACGGGGCACTCAATAGAGAATTGCATTACCTTCAAAAAGCTAGTTGAAAAATTCATCAACATGGGTATTGTCAAGTTGGGAGACTCATCAAGTGCAGAAAATCCGTTACCCAATCATGATTGAGGATGGAGGGACTGCAATGTATGAAGAAGTGGTGAGAGGTTTGCACATCGATGCCATATATGCAAACACAATTAAAAGAGTCATTGTTAGATATTCGTCTTAGAGGTGTTTTAAACAATGGGACTGCAGAGGAAACCCCTGAAGTATTTAGAGTCTGTTAGAGTAATGTTCAGAACACACTTGTTGCTTTCAGCCTAGAAGCAATAGGAATTTCTTTGTGAAATAGGCTCATGCCTGAATATTATTATTTTAATGAAATACATTATTGTAATCATCTTTGAGCAAATGTTCTTTCATTCTGTACGTTTTTTTTATTCTTTTAGATTTTTTCTGCCAAATTATTCATTCATTCATTCATATTACTCATACATTCTTTTGTATATTCTTCGGTACCTACCATGGGTCCCCAAATATCAATGACATGAGTGACGCCGCTACAGACTCAGAATCTCCTTTTGAGTGAGACATGTGTTTAGATGGATCTCACAACTTTGAAGATGACATGGACTATAGCTTATCTCCAGACTTATTGAGGATGGTAGAATAAGAGGATAGACAAATCCTACCTCACAAAGAATCATTAAAAGTTGTGAGCTTGGTGAAGATTGGAATTGACATGACCACAAAGACGAAGCGGGACCTTATTGAGTTACCCCAAAAATTCAATGATGTCTTCACATGGTCATACCCAGATACGATTGGGTTAAGCACTGACTTTATAATCTGAATAACAGCACGATATCAGAAATTTGCTGTATGTTCAAGATTAATATCATGAAGGATGCAGTGAAAACTTTACCGGAGCGTGCCTCTCTCTTTAGTTCATCACGATTTTTTCTATTGAAGTTGAAATCCCTTCTCTCCAGGTGTTGGCTGAGCTAAAGCTGGATGAAGCAGAATGGGTCCAATCTCGATACGATCAATTGAACTTGATAGAAGGAAGAAGATTAAAAGCTATTCATCACGGTCAGATGTACCAGAAATGAATGATGCGAGCCTATAACAAAAGGTTCATCCTAAAGAATTCCATGAGGGTGACCAAATGTTGAAGATCCTCCCTCTACAAAAAATATTTTGGAGGGAAACGGATGCCAAATTGGGAGGAACCTTATGATTTTTTCCCAATGGAGCTTTGATTTTGAGCGAGATGGATGATAAACCTGCAAAGTTCTGTAAACTCAGATTCAGTAAGGAAATACTCCGCTTAAAGAAGGACAGGACCAAGGTAAAAACCTACAAAGGGCAGTTTGAGTCCCAAAAAAAAAGGAAATAGAAAAAGTGATGTGAAAAAATGAAAAGATGAAAATGGAAAATGAAATGAAAAAGTAAAAATGGAGAGGCTAAGGTGAAAACTCGCAAAGGGCGCCTTGGACCGAAGGGGATTTGAGTTGAAAACCCGAAAAGGGTGGCTCAAATATTGATCAGAATGGGGCATGAGATTATCGGAGTAGCTCAAATACTGATCAGAATGGGGGCATGCAGTGGTCTTGCTATACCTGAATCAATAGGAAAAGGTAGGCGACATTTTGGGGCATCGACAAAGTACTGTAGATCTCCTAAACGCATGTTAAATTCAAAATAGTCTTCAGAAAGTTTGTACAGAGAAGTTCAAGCTGCGATATCTGGGGCACCTAATCCTTATACTATTTTTTGTTATTCTTGGAACACTTCATTCATTTCCAAGATATGCATTCCTAAATCAATTTCTTTGTTATCCATCTTTATTATCTTTTACAACTTATTCATTTCGAGCTATGCTCAGAACCAACTCAATTTTTATCCATGATCTTTTTTGCAAGCATGTTGCATTAGAATAATGATTAATGGACTAATAAAACTTTCATAAGGGAAGTTTTGCATATTACTCTAGAAGTTTCTGAATAATATAGGAACCTCAAACAGGACTATTGTTTAGAACGCACCAGGTTGGAAATCTGATAAAGAAGAGTCTAAATGAAGACTATCCCTTTGAATTTTCTTGTCTAAAGTATTAATTGAACAAAATGGCAAGATGTCGTGTTGGTGACAAAGCTTCAATGAACAAGCAAGCAATGATCACCGAATAATAATAAGAAGTTGTTCTTGGAGAAGATTTCTTCATTTGTGCATGAGCATTTGGTACAACACCCTGGGACTGGTGTAAGAGACCAAAAAGTTTCACATCCTGTATCCTTGAATTGTGATAACAGAGGATTGAGAAAAGGCCAAATATTTTACTCTTGGGTTACAACGGAAAAAGATGGTACAAATTTTGCATCCCAGTGGATCAAACTTGGAGGTTTATAGTGGGGGGGCAATCTGGTCAAGTGCTTATTGGGTTCGCCAGCCGAGCATAAAGGCGCTATAGTACATTAAGCAATAAGACCTTAATAAACTTGGTGTGATGATAACCCAAGCGTTAAAATATCATTTTCATGACATTCTACATTCATTCAAATGTCATTCATACATGTCTAGTTAGGAGCATTTGATTCATTCTGTTCATGACATCCTAATCATTAGGCATAACTAGGTTCATAAAGTGAATTATACAGGTCATGTTCCATAGAGAACAGATCAGTGAAATTATAAAGCCTTGCCTCCCTCAGTTGCAGTGGAGCAAGTTAAAGATAGCAAATCTTGCCTTCCTACATCGACAGCGAAGCAGATCGAAAATAAAGCCTTGCCTCCCTTAGTTGTAGTGGAGTAAGTTAAAGATAGCAAATCTTGCCTTCCTACATTGACAGCGAAGCAGATTAAAGATACCAGCCTTACCTCCCTCGGTTGCAATGGAGCAGGTTGATGGCGGATTTTACCTCCCTAAGGTTACAGTGGAGTATATTGAAGCCAGTAATTCTATCTCCCTGGGTAGAAGTGGAATAGATTAAAGTTCACAGATCTTATCTCCCTAAGCAGTAGTGGAGCAGATCGAAGATGGTAGATTTTACCTCCCTTAGGTTACAGTGGAGTACATTGAAGCCAGTAATTCTATCTCCCTGGGCAGCAGTGGAATAGATTGAAGATTACAGATCTTATCTCCCTAAGCAGTAGTGGAGCAAATCAAATATGGTGGATTTTACCTCCCTGATGTTACAGTGGAGTACATTGAAGCCAGTAATTCTATCTCCCTGGGTAGCAGTGGAATAGATTGAAGATTACAGATCTTATCTCCCCAGACAGTAGTGGAGTAGATCGAAGATGGTAGATTTTACCTCCCTGAGGTTACAGTGGAGTATATTGAAGCCAGTAATTCTATCTCCCTGGTCGGCAGTGGAATAGATCAAAGAAAACAGATCTTGTCTTCATGTATTGGCGTGAAGTAGATCAAAGATAGCAGATCTTGTCTTCCCATACTGGTGGCGAAGTAGATCAAAGAAAGCAGATCTTGTCTTCATGTATTGGCGTGAAGTAGATCAAAGATAGCAGGTCTTGTCTTCATTTATTAGCGTGAAGTAGATCGAATATACAAGTCTTATCTCCCTGAAGTTGCAGTGGAACAGACAGAAGTAACCAATCCAATCTCCTTGAAGTTGCAATGAAGTAGATTAAGACCACAGATCTCATCTCTCTAAAGTTGCAGTAGAGTAGATCGCATCAAATTTACCTTTAAGTTGTAGCAGAACAAATTGAAGCTACAGGTCTTATCTCCCTGAAGTTGCAGTGGAGCAGATTAAAGATAGCAAATTTAGTTCTTTTGAGAAGCTACAACATACGAATCCTATCTCCCTAACATACATTGCAGTGGAGTAGATTGAAGCACCAGTTCCTATACATTTGAAGATGCAGTAGGAAGGAATGAGGCTATTTGAAGTAAAGAAGTACTGAAGAAGTCGAGGCTCAGTAAGACCGGGCACAATTGGGCTTTTAGTCTTTGCTCTATTCCCGTTACACGATAATGAGCAAAGAGGGGCAGCTGTACAAACCCAATAATGCCCGGGCCCAAACCAATAAACAGGCAAACTAAACCTAGAATGGCCCAACACCTGACCCAAACTAAACCTAGCCCAAAGCTTAACCAAAAAACAGAAACCCTAGGAGCCTCCCTTTCCAGCCGCCATAAGGATCGGAGCAAGCCTCCTCCACATGCGCCGCTCTTCCCCACCCCGCGCACGTCGCGCATGTTGAACCTACAGCAACAAACAACCGATGACAATATCAGAATAACGAAAAAGAGGGGATTTGCATTATTATTTTCGGCTATTTAAAGCCATAGAAAATTTGTAAAAGGGGGGATGTTTTTGAGTGTAAAGGAAGACAAAAACACAGAGAAAAAAATACCGAAGAAGAGAAAAGAAAAATACATTTTTCCTTGGAATATAAAGGTCTTTTTAAAATTTTATTTTCTTTTCAATTTTTTTTATGTTTATTGTTGATTTATAAAAGGGAGAGGGGGAAGAGAAGTTTACCTTCGTGTTCGGGCCGCCATTTTGGGACCATCTCCGCCGTCATTAGAGCCCTGGCGGCCGATGAGTGACGGCGCACAAGGAAAAGAGTTTAAAAAAAACCCTAGCAAAGTGTTTAGGGATTTTGTTTTATTTTTTTTCTTTTATTCTGTTGGCTGCAGATTTTTTAAGAAAAAAAGAAGGAAAATTGTTTTAAATAGTAAGGACCAAACTCGTTTTGGGGGGTGGAGGATCCGCGCGTCGACCCGACCTGGGCCCAGGATCTGCGCCTTCCATTCAATGGTCTATTTGCGCATTTAGCCCCTCCTATTGGCATCGCGTTTCAATTAAATCCTTTCGTCTCTTTTTTAAATCAAGCCGCATATTTTTTTTCTTTTCAATTTAGCCCGTTGCTGCGCAGCGTTTTGAAAGGAAGGGATAATTTCCTTTTGGTCCTCCACACTTGCGCGCGCATTCAATGTGGTCCTATTTTCAGATTTATTTCAAATTTAGCTTTTTTTTTCCTTTTTTAGTTCAATTTAACCCTTTTTTATTTTATTCATTTTTTAAAAAATTATGTTATACTATGACTTTATTACTATTACTATTATTATTATTATTATTATTATTATTATTATTATACTTACATATATACGCATATGTATGCTAATAGATATATATATATATTTTAAATGTTTTTTAATACATATACATATATTTTTATATATTTTGCTATTATTTCTTTTTCTTAGTTTCTATATACATATATACGTATGTACATTTATACTTTTATAATATTTATACATTTTTCATATTTTATAATCAAAATTATTGTAAATAGATTTTCCATTTTTTATATACATATATACACATATTTTCAAATTTACTTGTATATTGTGCTTGTGTTTACAAATTTTGTAAATACATGTACATATAAATTTTAAATTAAAATATTTACTTCATATTGTACATTAATTTTTAACATACCCTTTGGAAAATAAATTTTGGTTTTTTCGATAAATCAAAATCATTTTTTCTTGATTCAAGGTTTATTTTGAATAAAAGCAATATTCGAAGTTTGGGATTTTTGAGGAAATTGAGCCCTAACGTATTGGGTTCCGATTTTCTTTGTTAATCTTAAATAACCGAGGATATTCTTTATTCAAAATGCATGAGTATAAAAATCATTTTTGGGAACTTAACTTGTTGTGTCCTAACGCATTGGGTGTGGCATGTTACTTTCTCAAAATGAAGATTTTCACATAAAATAAAACTGATATTCAAAGTTCGGGGATTATGAGGAATTGTACCCTAACGTATTGAGACTCGATTTCTTTACATGACTTGAACAATCGATTATCCTTTTTCAAATTTCATCATTTGAGTTGATTTTAAAATTTTTTTAAATTTTCGACACCAAGATATTAAATAATCAATTTGGTACCGATTTTGGGCGTTACGAGGGTGCTAACCCTTCCTCGTGCGTAACTGACTCCCGAACCTGTTTTCTCAAATTTCGCAGATCGAAATTGTTTTTAAGGTGAGCCGATCACACCTCAATTAAGGATCGGTGGGGACTCCAATTTTATTTTTTAAAGTCGACAACTAAATTTTTGTTTTCAAAAAGATGGTTTCGACATATATATTTCTTTATTTTCATAAATGCATTATGTATTTTGTTTATATAAATTTTATAATCCAAAATTTTATATGTAAATCATATGTATGTCTTTTATTTTTTCATAATTTCGATGTATATATTATATACCTTCTAGTCTTTTTATTTATTTTGTTTATTTACTTCATTTGTTATTTATTTGTGTTCACATCTATATTTTAAAAGAATATTTTTTTATTTTTTATTTTGCTCATTTATTTGATATTTTGCATGTCATTATTTTTTCATTATTGATATTAATTTCGTTTATTTACTATTTATGTTATTTCTATATCATTGTTGTATTTATTATTGTTATTTGTTATTGCGACATTTATACATATATTCAATATAACATTACATCATCTTTTTACTCGAATTTAAAAATAGAAAATTTTCAAAATAGAGATAATACTCGTATTTAGGATTTTCAAGAAAATTGAGCCCTAACGTATTGGGTTCCAATTTTCTTCGTTAAATCTAACAATCGAGAATTGCTCCTTAATCAAAAATAAAATGAAAAGCTTGTCGTCGGGAATTCAATATGTTGTGTCCTAATGCATTGGATATGACGTGTTGACTTCTCGAAACAAAGATTTTTTTAAAAAAATTAATAAAGGAAATATTCAATGTTTGGGATTTTAAGAAATTGTGCCTTAATGTATTGGACTGCGATTTCTTCATAAATTTTAAACAATTGAATATTCTTTTATATTTTATAACACAAATCTTTTGGAAGAAACTCGTTTTTGAAGAACCAAAATATCGTGCCCTAACGCATTGGGTGTGACGTTTTTTCTTCAAAATGAGAGAGTCTTGATAAATAACTTGATTTAATTAAGAATCGTATTTTTCAACTCTCGATATTAAGACATTAATTAATCAACTTGGTACCAATTTTTGGGCGTTATGGGGGTGCTAATCCTTCTTCATACGTAACTGACTCCCGAACCCGTTTTTCTAAAACCCGTAAACCTAAGTCATTTTTAGGTGATCCAATCACACCTCAATAAAAGATTGGTGGTGACTCCAATTTTCATCAACAAATAAATTTTTGTTTTTTCTTCCAAAAAATAAAAATGGTTTCGACAATGTTAATTTACAGGCTATAAATAGACCTAAATCCCTATGTAAAGAGAACCAAGTTGATTTACAGAACCATTTAGTTCAAGGAAACATTTCCTTAGAGTATAAAAAAAGGTTACCAACATGAGTGTTGACGCTAAGATTGAGTTTCCAGTCATTGAGTTCCGTTCATCGGATTTGGAGCGAGGAACCAATGGGTGGTATCGATTGTGCAAGAAAGTTCGAGAGGCTTGTGAGATTTTCGGTTGTTTTGAGGTGGTATATGGCACGATTTCAACGAAAGTTCGAGAGGAGATGTTTAGGTTGATGAAAGAACTAGTTGAGGTCCTAGTGGAGATGAAACAAAAGAACACTAGTCCCCTGCCTTACCATGGCTGGGTTGGACCATGCGCTCAAGTTTCTTTGTTGTATGAAGGCTTTGGACTTGGAGATGTCTCCAACTATGATTCTGTTAAAAACTTTGCTCAACTTATGTGGCCCGAAGGTCACCCACGTTTTTGGTAACAACAATTCTTTGACTTTTCTAATTTCACTGGTTGGGTTGATATTAGGGGTGAGCAAAACTCGATTCGACTCGAAAAAATTGAAAAAAATTCAAATTTCGAGTTAAACGAATTGAGTTGTTTGAGTTAATCGTGTTATTCGAATCAACTCGAATTTTTTTTTTCAAATTTTGAGTTCGAATTGAGTTGAGTTTTCGAATTCGAATAACTCAAATAATTCGAATAATTCGAATATTAAACTATAATATTTTACATTTTTACCCCAAACTCCCAAACTCTTTTACTTTTCCGTCAAAACTTTTACTCCTTCCCACTTTCCCCCAAAAACTTTTACTCCCCTCCCCTCCCAACCATCCAATCTACCCAAAATCCATTTTCCACCAAAATTTTACTCTCACATGTACTTTTTCTCAAAATTTTACTCCCAAAAACCCTCAAAACCTTTTATTTTCCCCCAAAATTTTTACTCGCTCCCACTTTTCCCCTAAAACTTTTACTCCCTTCCCATCCCACCATTTATATACCCCAAACCCTCCCCCTCCAAAATTTTACTCCCCCTATTTACTTTCCCTCAAACTTTTATTCCCCAAAATTTTTATTTTCCCCCTATACTTTTACTTCTCACCCTTTAGTCTCAAATAAAAAATCAAAATTATCCAAAAAAAATCACTAAACATAAATAGTAATAATTTTATTTATATCTACTATTTATATTATTAAATTAAATTTCACATTTTATATTATTTATATTATTGAATTGTTTAGTCATATTGAATATTTATATTAAAATTGAATTATTAATTATGCCATAAAATATTCGTGTTAAAATTTTATATTGGTATCAAATTCACATTTTATTTTTAAAATAACTTTTTATTAAAAAATCATATTTTTACATTTAATATATTTTTTAATTCCAAAATACATAGTGACAAGAATCTGAAGATAATTGAAATAACTAAGCAAGCAAAGAAGCTAACCAGTATATAAAAAATTAATAAATAAATTATGAGGTGATGAAAGTTAATAAAAAATTTGATTAAGGTGGACAAATTTTATTACGATAGGTGACAGTGATTACAAGGACCCGAAATTATTTTTTAAAATTTAACTCGAACAAATATATTCTATTCGATTCGATTTGAATTCCATCTCACTCGACTCGATTCGAGAAAACTTCAAATAAAGTTAGGATGATAAAATGATATTCGAAAACTCGATTAACTCGAAAATTTTTATTCAATTCGATTCGATTCGATTCGATTGAATGCTCACCCCTAGTTGATTTTAATAATTTCTAGTTTAAGTTGAATGAGTTCGAGTTATTTGCTTTTTATAGTTAAATTTACTTATCTATTTTTATTTATTAAAATAGATGTCTAGGAAACGCTAATGGATTATAGGTATTGATATTATATAAATAATTAGATTAAATTTTAGGTTGTCAACTAAATCACAATGAAGTGACTAAAGACTTAATGTCAAGTCCGGCTTTGACTCTGACTCTAACTTTAATATCGTATTTGATATTTGAATAACCCGTAACACCTACAACTTAAAAAAAAATTATGGGTTTAGTCCCGACTTGTTTCTAATGTGTATTTTGGACCTCGAGGGTTCATATAAGGGACTTATTGATTGATTTTTGATATGAATACTGTATGAGGTGAAATATTTGTTTAATTGATCTGTAAATTTCGATAATACTTCGTAACCCGATTCCGACAACGGATACGGGTTAGGGGTGTTACATGATGAGCCGTCAGAATTCAGTTTAAACCAACCATCACAAGGAGGTTTCCAAGAGACAAGAACAAACTTAAGGAGTCCTCAGGGCTTGATCGGGGGTGAAAGCGCAACAAACTCAGCAGCACTCACAATTACTATCTGAACAAACCTTGCCAAAGGTCTATGAGTTCCGGCTCCTCCTTTTTCCGAGTTTTAATTCATTGATGCATATCTTTCGTGAAGGATCTGTCAATCTTGTTTTTAATCATTTTTTTTCGTGTATGTTCATCCTCCTGATTTAGTTTATATTAATTATCGTTCCCTTTTTGACAAAAAAAAAGTAAGGTAACAAATTTGATACGTTTATCTAATCAAAATTGGAGGCACAAATTTTTGGATATTCAACCTTCGTCTGCTATGATTGTTTTTCTTTTTAATTGATGAACTTTGAATACTCAACCTTTCCTCTGCAAAGTTTGATTTTGTTTTGAATTTTGTTTTGAATACTCAACCACTTCATCTTCTATGCCTCAATAATCAAATTAAAATTTTGGGAAATTGATAGCGGTGTTAAATTAGAAGCTATGAATAGACCTAAATCCCTATGTAAAGAGAACCAAGTTAATTTACAGACTAATTTAGTTCAACGAAACATTTCCTTAAGAGTATTAAAAAAAAGTTAACAACATGTGTGTTGATGCTAAGATTGAGTTTCGTTTACCAGATTTGGAGTGGCACTGTGTGTGCAAAAAAGTTTGAGAGGTTTGTGATACTTTCGGTTATTTTGAAGTGATGTATATAATATATTGACGAAAATTAGAAAGAAGATATTTAAGTTGATAAAAGAACTGGTTGAAGTTGCAGTGGAAAGGAACCATGACTAGATTAGACCATTCGCTCATACGAAGGTTTTGAACTTAATATGCCTCCAACTTTGATTTTATTAAAAGCTTTGTTGAATTTATTTTTCAACAAAAAATTCAATTCTAAAGAGAATTTTAATTTTGAATTATTTTTAATGCTCAACCAATCTCTACTTTGTGTAGCAACCTAAAAATTTGGCAATAGGCGCTAGTTGAAATGATTATTGAAAAATTAAAAACAAAGTTTCAAATTTTATTTACAAAAGAGGAATCACCACCGATCTTTTTTCTAGGTGTGATCGGACACCTAATAAATTCTCTTTTTAGAAGAAAAATTTATTTTTAAATTTTCCTAAAAAAGAGGTAATTTTAGGTCTGCGTGAAAATCCAGAGAAAATTAGGGTTCGGGAGTCGGTTACGCGCGAGGAAGGCATTAGCACCCTCGCGACGCCCAAAATTGGTATCTCGTTAAACGCGCGTTGTCTTAATTTTCAAAAATACAAGTTCAATTTAATATTTAATTGTGATCCGATTGAAACTTGAGAAAACTTTTTTTTTGTTTTTAAACACGAGAACTTTGAAACACAATAATAATTTTTGAAAACACGAAGATTTTTGAAACACGAAATTTTTTTGAAAACACGGAATTTTTTTGAAAACAAGGAAATTTTCGATACATGAGAATTTTTTGACACAAAATTTGAAAACACGAAAATTTCGAAAACATGAATTTTTTTAAAACATGAATTTTTTTAAAAAAAACACGAGAATTTTTTGAAAACACGAAAACATGAAAATTTTGAAAACACGAAAATTTTGAAACACGAGAATTTTTTTTAAAACACGAAAACACGAAATTTTTTTAAAACACGGGAATTTTTGAAAACACGAAATTTTTTTATTCACGAGAATTTTTGAAACACGGATTTTTTTAAAGAAAGAAACACGAATATATTTTTGGAAACACGGGAAATTTTATTATTATTATTTTGAAACACGTGAAATTTTGAAGACATGAAAATTTTTGAAACACGATTTTTTTCTTTAAAAAATACCGTATTTAACACGAGTCGATGATATTCACCCCGATATGGCGATGAAACCATCGAATTAGTGTTAAATCAATTCAATTTAATCTTTAATCGGGATCCTAATAAAACACGAGAATTTTTATTAAAATACGAGGAATTTTGAATATTTTCGATTTTTAGAAGGGCGTCCCGTATTTAACATAAGCCATCGATATTCACCCAACATAGCAATGAATTCGATGACTTAAAATTAAATCGGTTTGTTGCCTTATGCATTAAATATTTTTATTTTAAAATACAAGTAAAATAAATGTAACAATATTTCTAAAAACTATCTAAAAAAATGCTAATTTAATTGAAATAATATAATATTTAAATAAATGGACTAAATTTAAAAAAATTGAGAAATTACCAAAAGCCCCCTTTTCCTTTTTTCTTTTCTTTTTTTTTTCTTATTTTTTTTTGCTGGGCGTTGGGCCTAGGCCTGCTGGACAGTCTGCTGGGCCGAATCTGCTGCTGGTCTGCTGGGTCAGCTGCTGTTGGGCTGGGCAGTGGCCTGCTGCGCTACTGGGCTGCACAAAGTGGGCTGCTTCTTTCTTCTTCTTTTTTTCTGCTTCTTTTTTGCTACTTTTTTTTGCTTTGTTTTTTTTGGGCTGGCCTGCTACTGCTGGGCCTGTTGGGTCGGTTCGCGGGTTGAATCCGGGTCGGGTCGACCCGATATATTATTTTTTTTTCTTTCTTTTTTTCTTTCCCCTTTTTTCTTTTTTTTCTTTCTTCTCTTCTTCTTCCTTCCCTCTTTCGGCTCTAGCCTCTTTCACCGCCGCTGCCACTTGCGTCGATCTCTTCTGCCCTCGGTGGCTGTGGTTGGGCTCTCCTCTTCCCCTCCTCTCTTCCTTCTCTCTTCTCTTTTCCTTCCTTTTTCTTTTTTTTCGAAACTTTCTTCTCTTTTTTTTTTGATTCGTGGGGGTTTGATTTTGGGGTTTTAAACCCATTTTATAGTTGATATTTGCTTCCTTTTTGCAGGTGGTGGGTGAAGAAAGAGCAGCCACCCATGTTTGTGGCCTGAAAATCTGGGAAGTGGGTGCCCCAAATCACATAACCTGTCTGAAGGACCAAATCACAAATGCAGCAAAACTTCTGGGGCTAAATGTAATTTTTAGAAAATTTAGGGTTAAAATGAAATTTAATGAAAGTTTAGGGGTCTAAGTGAAATTTAAAGAAAGTTTAAGGGTCAAAATGAAATTTAGGAAAAGTTTAGGGGTCAAAATGCAATTTTTATTTTTAAATTTTTTTTTGAAATTTTGAAAATTAACATAAATTCTAGTCGGACAAAAATTTAGTGCTTACAACTGCCCCTCTTTGCTCATCATTGTGAAACAAGGATAGTGCAAAGACTTAAAAGCACTAAATTTTGTTCAATTGTCCAATCTTTATTCTTTACTCGGCATGTGATCCTGAGCTCAACTCATTTCTCGCAATATGAATTGACTCTTTAAAACTAGACATTAAAAATAGAAATTGAAAATAGCTCAGCACGTGAGCCAAGGCTCAACTCACTTCTCGCAATATAAGTTGATTTTTGAAAACAGAATTTACAAAAGGCTCAACTCACCTCTCGCAATATGAGTTGATTTTTTTGAAAAATAGAAAAAGGCTCAACTCACCTCTCGCAATATGAGTTGATTTTTGAAAAACAGAAATTAAAAGGCTCAACTCACCTCTCGCAATATGAGTTGATTTTTGAAAAACAGAAATTAAAAGGCTCAACTCACCTCTCGCAATATGAGTTGATTTTTGAAAATCAGAAATTAAAAGGCTCAACTCACCTCTCGCAATATGAGTTGATTTTTGAAAAACAGAAAAAGGCTCAACTCACCTCTCGCAATATGAGTTGGTTTTTGAAAAATAGAAATTAAAAGTCTCAACTCACCTCTCGCAATATGAGTTGATTTTTGAAAAACAGAAATTAAAAGGCTCAACTCACCTCTCGCAATATGAGTTGATTTTTGAAAAACAGAAATTAAAAGGCTCAACTTACCTCTCGCAATATGAGTTGATTTTTGAAAATCAGTGAAAATCAGAAATTAAAAGGCTCAACTCACCTCTCGCAATATGAGTTGATTTTGAAAAATAGAAATTAAAAGTCTCAACTCACCTCTCGCAATATGAGTTGATTTTTGAAAAACAGAAATTGAAAATACCTCAACGTGTCTTGAGGCTCAACTCATTTCTCGCAATATGAGTTGAATTTTGAAAAGCAGAAATTGAAAATACCTCAACGTGTCTTGAGGCTCAACTCATTTCTCGCAATATGAGTTGAATTTTGAAAACAGAAATTGAAATTACCTCAACGTGTCTTGAGGCTCAACTCATTTCTCGCAATATGAGTTGAATTTTGAAAAGCAAAAATTGAAAATACCTCAATGTGTCTTGAGGCTCAACTCATTTCTCGCAATATGAGTTGAATTTTGAAAACAGAAATTGAAATTACCTCAGCATGTCCTGAGGCTCAACTCATTTCTCGCATTATGAGTTGAATTTTGAAAACAAAAATTGAAATTACCTCAACGTGTCTTGAGGCTCAACTCATTTCTCGCAATATGAGTTGAATTTTGAAAACAAAAATTGAAATTACCTCAACGTGTCTTGAGGCTCAACTCATTTCTCGCAATATGAGTTGAATTTTGAGAAGCAGAAATTGAAAATTACCTCAACGTGCCTTGAGGCTCAACTCACCTCTCGCAATATAAGTTAATTTTTGAAAAGCATAGATTGAAAAAAAACATAAATTGAAAATACCTCAGCATGTGACCCGAGGCTCAACTCACCTCTTGCAATATGAGTTGATTTTTGAAAAACAAAAATTAAAAGGCTTAACTCACCTCTCGCAATATGAGTCAATTTAAAACATAAACTAAAAATACCTCGGCGTGCCCTGAGGCTCAACTCATTTCTCGCAATATGAGTTGATTTTGAAAAACAAAAATTAAAAGGCTTAACTCACCTCTCGCAATATGAGTCAATTTAAAACATAAACTAAAAATACCTCGGCGTGCCCCGAGGCTCAACTCACTTCTCGCAATATGAGTTGATTTTTTTTAAAAAATTTAAAAATACCTCAACGTGTCTTGAGGCTCAACTCATTTCTCGCAATATGAGTTGATTTTCCTTGGAAAGCATGAATATTAAACATCAAAATACCAAAACCAGTTCTTTGGTAGAACTCGGGTATCTTTTCCTTTGATTCAGTGCGACTCTCATTCAAGATTTCTTGCTTTACTGGATTACCTGTATATGCAATGCATGATGTCATCATGATATGCACATGTTTGTCTTAAATGTCTTTATGCCTACATGATTATTCAGTGCTCCTTAAGCATATTGGTCGTATGTCATTTTCGCCATGATTGTTGAGGATCTGCGTTCATTGCTTTGATTCTCGACCTTCTCTTCAGGCCTCATACCTGTCTTCAAGCTTTACGAGTAATCGACGTTTCTCAGATATCACCCTTTTTGCCCTTGGTTAAACTTTGTTCTTGCTTTGAAGATCTTGCACTTATCAAATTCTTATCCGGGTAATGCTTGACATTTCTTTTGTTTAGAGTATGTCATTTCACTATTTATCATTAAATAAACACATAATGAGATGCATGAAAATGGTCAGGTAGGGACACAAAGGATATCTCATATTCCTTTATTTCAAGTGTGGCAAACAAAGAAAGTTAGCCAATGAGAGTAAAAATGTCAAAAAGAAAGAAAAGGTCGTATTCAACGGATGTAAATGCTCTAGATATTCAACACATGAACTCTTCCACGTTCCTCAATCAATAATCTTTTCGAGCATGGCTTCTTGCGTAGAAAATTTTGAGCTTTCAGAAATGCTTCAAATACTGTAGTCTCACTACTTGACCTATCGTTCGACCGCCAGGTTTGTTTCATTAGGACGCCCTCTCGGGTTTTCATCCTAATCTTTTTGTACTAATCAAGACGCCCTTTTCGGGTTTTCGCCCTTTTTTTAGATGCCCTTTTTGGGTTTTCATCTTAAGCATAATATTTCTTCACCGCATCCGAATTCACCGGATTCGGTAACTCCTTCCCATCCATCTCGGTAAGGATTAAAGCTCCTCCTAAGAATGCCTTTTTTACAACGTATGGTCCTTCCCAATTTGGTGCCCATTTTTCTCGCAGGTCTTTTGTATTGGGAGAATCTTTCTCAGAACGAGTTCTCCTTCATGGAACTCTCTTGGTCGTACCTTCTTGTCATGGGATGCGATCATTCTCTTTTGGTACATTTGCCCATGACAAATTGCCCTTAGACGTTTTTCTTCAATGAGGTTCAACTGATCATATCGAGCTCGAACCCATTCTGCTTCTTCTAACTTTGATTCCATCAATACTCGCAGAGAGGGGATCTCAACCTCGATAGGTAGCACAGCTTCCATTCCATAGACTAGAGAGAAAGGAGTTGCTCCCGTAGATGTTCGCACAGATGTGCGATATGCAAACAAAGCAAATGGAAATTTCTCGTGCCAATCTTTATATGTCTCAGTCATTTTCCCAATGATCCTCTTAATGTTCTTGTTAGCTGCTTCAACAGCCCCGTTCATCTTTGGGCGATAGGGCGAGGAATTATGATGCTTTATTTGGAACTGCTCGCACACTTCTTTCACAATCTTATTGTTCAGATTCGTGGCATTATCTGAGATGATTCTTTCAGGCAAACCATATCGGCAAATGATTTCCTTTTTCAAAAACTTGCACACTACAGTCTTCGTCACATTGGCAAACGAAGTGGCTTCAATCCATTTTGTGAAGTAATCGATAACCACAAAAATGAATCGATGTCCATTTGAAGTTTTTGGAGAAATTGGCCCTATGACATCCATGCCCCACATAGAAAAAGGCCACGGAGAAGTCATGACATGAAGGGGTGAAGGGGCTACATGAATTTTATCGCCGTAGATTTGACATTTGTGGCATTTTCTGGCAAAATTGATGCAGTCACTTTCCATTGTCAACCAATAATAACCGAGTCTCATGATCTTTCTGGCCATATTGAAACCATTGGCATGCGTTCCACAAATTCCCTCATGGACCTCTTCAAGTATTTTTCTGGCTTCAACATCATCCACACATCTCAAAAGCATTTGATCCTTTCCTCTTTTATACAGGATATCCCCATCAAGAACAAATCCCGCTGCCATTCTTCTAATTGTTCTTTTATCGTTCTCATTCGCTTGTTCGGGATACCTTTGATTCTTGATATATTCTAAGATATCATGGAACCAAGGCCGTCCGTCTACTTCTTTCTCAATGCTACAACAGTGTGCAGGGACCTTGTATATGCTCATTTTGATGGGCATTATTTCTGCTTCTCTACTTGCTTTGAACATTGAAGCCAAAGTGGCTAGGGCATCAGCCAGTTGGTTCTCTTCTCGTGGGAAGTAATGAAAAGTTATTTCTTTGAATTCCTTGATCAATCCAGCCACTAAATCGCTATACTTAATCAATTTTGAGTCCCTCACTTCCCATTCTCCACGAATTTGGTAAATCACTAGGGCTGAGTCCCCGTACACCTCCAAGATCTCGATGTTTCGTTCGATAGCTGCACGAAGCCCCATGATACAGGCCTCATATTCTGCGATATTATTGGTACAGAAGAAGTTCAGTCTTGCAGTGAACGGATAATGATTCCCGTCTGGTGATACCAGGATTGCTCCAATTCCATGCCCTAAAGCATTTGACGCACCATCAAAGCACATCTTCCATGACTTCTCTTTTGATGACTCGGATTCTATTTCTGTGATGCACATTAAGTCTTCGTCTGGGAAATCGAATATTAAAGGCTCATATTCCTCTGTCGTTCGAGTTGCTAAGAAGTCAGCTATTGCGCTCCCTTTTATTAACTTCTGACTTACATAGGCAATGTCATATTCCGAAAGGAGGAGCTGCCATCGTGCCATTCTTTCTGATAGTGCCGGCGATTCCATCATGTATTTTATTGGGTCCAACTTTGAAATTAGCCATGTCGTGTGATACAACATATATTGTCTGAGTCTCCGAGCTACCCAAACCAGAGCGCAACAATATTCTCAACGGACGAATATTTTGCCTCATATTCAGTGAACTTTTTGCTGAGGTAGTAGATCGCCTTTTCTTTTTTTCCTGACTCGTCATGTTGTCCCAGTACGCAACCCATTGAACTTTCGAACACTGTCAGATACAAAATTAATGGTCTTCCTAGAGTTGGTAGTACTAGCACTGGAGGACTGGACAAATATTGTTTATCTTATCAAAGGTCACTTGGTATTCCTCGTTCCATTCTCCCGGGTTATGTTTTCGAAGAAGCCGAAAGATTGGGTCGCATTGGTTGGTAAGTTGAGCGATAAATCGGGCGATGTAATTTAATCTCCCTAAAAATCCTCTAACTTCCTTTTGCGTGCGCGGAGGTGGTAATTCTTGGATGGCTTTTATTTTATCTGGATCAATTTCGATACCTCTTTCACTGACAATGAAGCCTAGCAACTTTCCCGAGGTAGCCCCGAATGTACATTTGGCTGGATTAAGCTTTAGCTGAAACTTTCTCAGCCTTTCGAACAACTTCTTGAGGTTCATTACATGCTCTTCTTCTCCTCGAGATTTAGCAATCATATCGTCGACGTAGACCTCTATTTCTTTATGCATCATGTCATGGAATAACATCACCATAGCCTCTGATACGTTGCCCCAGCATTCTTTAACCCGAATGGCATCACCTTGTAGCAGAACGTTCCCCACATTGTTATGAAGGTATTTTCTCCATATCCTCAGAAGCCATCTTGATCTGATTATACCCCGAGAATCCATCCATGAAAGAAAACAATGAATGTTTTGCTGTGTTGTCCACCAACGTGTCAATATGTGGCAAGGGAAATTATCTTTTGGGCTTGCTCGATTCAGGTCACGGTAATCCACGCACATTCGTACTTTTCCATCTTTCTTTGGTACCGGACTATGTTAGCCACCCATTCTGGATATTGGAGGCTTGTAGGAAGCCAGCGTCAAATTGCTTCTTGACTTCCTCTTTTATTTTCAACAGCATTTCGGGCCTCATCCGTCTTAATTTTTGCTGGATGGGCTTGCATTCTGGCTTTAATGGGAGCTTATGGACCACTAAATCTTCATCTAGCCCTGGCATGTCCTGGTATGACCACGCGAAAACATCTTTGTATTCGCGGAGTAAAGTGATCAAACTACGCCTGGTACTTTCTGAAATAGAAGTCCCATCTTCACTTCTTGTTTCTCTTTCATGCCAATTTATTTTTCTACAATTCTTCATGAGAGAACTTTATCCTCTGTTCCCATTCTTAACAATTCAGGAGACGAGACATAATCTTCAGCATTTTCTTCGGCTTCAAATTCTCCTAAGCAAACAGCCTTCTCAAAATCAATTTCAAGATTCGTAACGGGCTTATTCATGTCGTCAATATCTGAGCACCTGAAAGTTGAATGGAAAAGGAAGCTATCGGGGGACATCCAAGTATTGGAAACAACAAACAAAATGTTATGTCATGGCAATGAGGCAAATGTAAGGATAGGCTATGAAATGAGAAAATGATTATGAAATAGTGATAATGCGAAACATCGTGACAAAATGCATCTTCATTGATATTCATTTAAATGATAAGAGCGAATGCAACTCTTACAAAATCTTATATCTAAACACAAAAAGTTAATTTAGCATTACTCTGAGCTTATAAACTATAAGAAGCTTAGCAATCCAATGTTCAACATAAAGGAGGCAAGGCGTATCCTCGAACATCTTTACTTGCCACCCAGACTTTCTTTGTCCACATGTTTTTTTTTACATTCAATAAATCCCCCACCTATCTACATTTTTTGTTTTTTTTCTCTGGAAAAAATCCTTTTTCTTTTCAATTAATTTTCCCCGCATAGTTATCCGTGGATCTCTGTCCGGGGTACCATCGCTTCCCTGATGTCTTCTTCGCCCTCGACTGTGACCAAACAACCATCCATGATGAATTTCACTT